>NW_010112548.1:24212-44050 GCF_000699245.1 Pterocles gutturalis | reverse complement strand
TGCCAGCCCTGCTGTGCTGCGGCCCAGAGGCGAATCCGTATGGTGCTGTGGTTTAGTCTGAATCCTTGTGGTTTGAACCTCTGCTAGACAGTGGCTGCTTGGAGAGACGGCATTCCCAAGACGGGTGCTGTGTCCCGCTGTGTCCCCCAACAGCTCCACAGGGAGCCTTTCACCCGGTGCCCAGTTAGCATCTCATTGTCTGGAGACATTGCCAGGCCCTGTGCGGAGACAATGTCCTCGGGGAGTTCATGCTGCTGTACAGAGGCACAGGGAACACTCGAGGGGAAAAGTATCTGCTCTACTTTCAGGCATTGCAGTCTGTCCTTGTTAGCAGGGGGAGGAGAAAGCTGCCACTACTTTACTGATGAGTCAGGAAAATCCTCTACGTTTGCAGTGTCAAATGCTTCTAATATGATTATTGTGGGTCTGAATTTGGAGCTTGGCAATAGCAGACAGCTTTGGTTTTGGGGAAAAAAAAATAAGAAGAAAAAAAAAAAAAAGTAGTGACTTAGGTCCCCAAACATACTGAGACCACGGTCTCCTGCAAATCCTTCCTATAGTCACCAGGACCCAGAATATTCAAGATTGGTTCTTGACTTCGTGTCTTCCACCTGGCACTGAAAAAGTCAGTCTCGGGCAGCTGTGCATTTTAAAGCTAGGCCCTTAATGTAATTCTGAAATAGGCTAATTGACAGGCTTTTGTTTTCATTTGACAGTTTTGAAAAGCTTAGAAGAAAGGAGGAAAAATAAGAGTATTGTAAGTAGCCCTAGGAAAAACCTCAACCTGCTGCCCATGTAATTTCCTTTTAAAACAAACTTTCATGCTATGGGAAGCTTTATCACACAGCAGATTTGCACACAATCCTATATGCCTGATATCTACACAATTTTCCATCATTTCTTAAGCATGCATGCTCATTGTTAAAGTTGTTACTAAGGTTACTACAACTGTTGTTTAAAAAGGAAGAAGTGCTTGCTTACCCCGAAGCTTTTCTGTATCTCCCTGCAATCCGTGCATCTAATTAAAAATACTTTTTTTCCTCCCTGCAGATTTTGTTTAGACCATCAGGGTTATAACATTACTATTTATCTGGAATTTAAACTCTCAGCCCCTCCTGCTACCTCTCCCCTGACCCTTGCCTCTTAAATAATCCAGAAGTGATTAAGCATATAGGTAACTAAGCAGTGACTTGGAGCTGCAGATCATTCCTTCCCTTGGTGCTACAAGAAAGTAAGACTCTTTCCAAGAGCAAATGTAATATCGTAATTATATGCCAAACTATGAAGATTTCAAGCTTTTCTCTTAGAGTTTAGTGGGACAAGACTGAAGCCTCTGGAAATGAAACTGGGGGAAGAACCTGACCCACACAGACAGAAATCTTTATTAAACACAGATGTCAACAGCAGTAGCATGTAATTAGTGCCCTAATTGTGACTGGGCAAATAATGTTGGTGGCTTGGGGAGGGTCCAGTTTCAACATCTGACTGTGGGTGCCTCTCTTGGAGCTAGTTACCAAGGCTCCCTTTAAGGTCAGTGAAAAGAAAAAGACACTTCTAGAGCGTGATTTCTCTTGTTCCTATCTCAGCCTGGTATAGGGGATATGAATTGCATCCTTAAGACTGGAATGAATCGACTTGTTCTTGCCTGCAACTATCTTAACGGTGCCTAGAGGAGTTCCCAGGCTCTTTCTGTCCTGTTCATGGCTTTTATTTTTTTCTTTTTCTTTCTTTTTTTTTTTTTCCTAAATAAGAAACAGAATCAAAAGCACCTATTGATCTGACAAGATGTAAGGTATTTTATATACCCATTGGCTGGGCACAGGATTTGGGAGATTTTAGTCCAGTTCTAAACCTGACACTGACTTCATATACAGCTTTAGGCAAGCTTCCTGCTCTGTTTTCTTAAGTGAAACACAGAGGTTTAATATATGTTTGCATCTGAATGGCAGACACCATCTAAGTGCTATGTGATGGTTTGTATTTTTTTTTTTTACACACAAATAGGTAGGGTTTTCTTTCTTTTTAGATTCAGCGCACCTCTGGTTTTCCGTGAGACGAAAATCCACATAATTCTGGTAGTAGCCCAAGAGTACTTTGTCTGCAAACTAACAAATTAAAAGTGTCTCAGTACTTGGTGGCTCATCACTCCCAGAACAGGAGAAAAAGGGGGGAATAAGAAGTCTTTAAAGAAGGAAGCCCATTATATGAATGCACAGCTGGCTTATGGTGCATTTCTGTGGCTTAGCTAACAGCAAACCATAATATCGTGTGCTTCATACCTCCAAGGGGTTTAGGAAAGAACCGTAGTGTTCTCAGTGACTCAGTCTTACCTATGGCATACAACAATAGCAAATGCTCTTTTGTCTTCATGTGTTTGTTGGACACTGTTAAAGGCACAAACTCTTGGTGGTGAATGGGACTTGAAGTCTAAATTGAATTTGGATTAGCTGATAATACATGCTTACTATGCATAGATTGCTGAAATTAAAACCCATGTGAGTATCACGGGCAGCACCTACATGTGCACATATGTGAAAAATTTAGGGATTTTTTTTTTATTTTTGCCAGCAAAAGAAAAATGTAAAAAACCCTGTGTTGTGCACAACAGCTGTGCACAGACATATGTAGCACTATGAGTTGCAGTTCCCTCCTTTGGAGGGCTGTTTTCAAAATAAACAAATAGATAAAAGTGTCTGATAGTATTCTGTTGCGTGGTCTTGACTAACTGGGAATTTTACCTGTTTAGCAGAGCACTGACCACCTTTCTCCTGGTCCTGTCTTTGATTTGTATGGAGACATCTTGAAGCCTTACACGTCTTTGGGATTTTAGCAGACCTTGCCTGCTGTTGCTACAATGAGTTCAACCACCCAACAGCTAGCAAGTTGGGGAATTTGTGGGCAAACAAGCTTCTGCTGCTGCACTTTGGGACACCGTGTGGCTTTAGACAAGCTCTGAGTAGAACAGAGCACCTTTATAAATAGGTGACTTAAGAAGGTGGAGACGTGGTTTTCCCCTAACAGTAGCTAACATTTTTTCCAAAAGCATTCAATGATAATCTTTCAATTTTTCCCTGTGAGGGTGGTGAGGCAGTGGCCCAGGTTGCCCAGAGAAGCTGTGGATGCCCCATCCCTGGAGGAGTTCAAGGCCAGGCTGGATGAGGCTTTGAGCAACCTGGGCTAGTGGGAGGTGTCCCTGCCCATGGCAGGGGGTTGGAACTAGATGGTCTTTAAGGTCCCTTCCAACCCAAACCATTCTGTGATTCTGATTCTATAAGATACTTTGGTGATAAGGTATTTGCAAACTTCACGTAACAACTTTAGCAGTAGGGCAGAGCAGGCTTGCATAGGACATCTGTTCCCAAGACTGGTTATTGCTGGGGTGGGCCCTTCCCCTCCTGTCAGTATAGGTCATTTAGATGGAGCACAGGCACCTTTTTTTTCTTGATGTCTCTTGACAGAAGGAAGGCTCTAAGCCAGATGATTTTACACTTACTGCTGGCATTTGTTCCTGGCAACCATCTTTTGTAGGTGCCTCACAGCTCATAGCCCAACACTGGACACATATCACACCCGTGCCCACGTTGGGCATCATTATCACATGACAAGCAAATGTGCATTCATGCTGTTGAGGAAGGTACTGGGGACTCTGGGAGAAATGGTCCATGCTGCCTGCTGGAGGGGCATGCAAGCCCAGAGCAAACAGTATGGATTGCTTGGGCAGGTTTCCCATGGTTGGGCAGGTTTCCCATGGTTGCTGTCTTTCTTAGGGGCTCCAGGCAGTGAGGAGATTCACTGGATTGCAACTGAGTACATCCTGTTTAGGATCTGTCCTTTGGGGAAGCATGAAGTCTGTGCACAGATGCAAATAAACTACACTATGTATGTATATTCAGACTAGCGATGGGAGAGAGGAAGAGGTTTATCCTGGGCTGGAGGCAGCTGCTGTAGATGAAATGAGGAAGGTAAGACCTGAGTGAAGGTTTTGGTCTGATGTTGTTATTCGTTACATAGGCTGTTCTTTGTATTTTAGGTTGCTTAGGGTACTCAAGGTGAAGGATGTGCTTAACTGTTGTGACAAGTCAGGGCCTTGATTTGCTTAAAATCTCTTCTTCTTTACACTTCATCTGTAGACTTAAATAGTGCATTTGCAGTTCGCCCCATGCAGGTGCAGCCTGGGACTCTCTGACTCTGATAATTGCTGGGATCTGGGAGACCAGACAAGTACTTTTCCATCAGTGGTTGTTGCGTGCCTTTGTGGGACCCAAGGTCAACTTGAGGTGAAGGTACTGAGGCAACAAAGAAGTAAAGTTTGTATGGTTTGCTTGGCCATACTTAGGGAAAAAAAACCCTGCTATTCAGTGCCATCTGGCCTTTAGCCTGTGGCAAATAGCTCTCAAACTGTGCTCAGAATAATTCAGAACATGTCTGAGGCATCCCATACAATCCTCTGCCTCCTTTAGATTTCACAGATCTTCAAGGATCCTGCAATATTTTGTACAGTGCTGGCTATAGCTTGTAGTGAAAGCAGAAAAGGAATGTAAAGAAGAGTTGTTCCATCAGACTTAGTGTCCATCTCTGAAGAAATTATGGTGCAGAAATAATTTTACCTATGGACCCGTAAATCTCAGTGAACTTAAGAGGAGCTGAGGGCTTCAGCACCTCCCACGATTGGGCTATGGGTTTTGTACAGGAGTTTTACAAAACTGCTGCTGCATGCATTCTTTTAAATAGATATGCAAAGTCAAACCAAGCAGTTCTGGCATTGCTTTCGTTCCTAGAGATGCATCAAGCTGATTGTGCTGATTGGGGAACTGTTTGTATGAAGGAAAAAGCCAGATCCATTTTGGATGTTTCTGATATCTTTTCTATTTTAGAATTTTCAGTTAGTTGTTTGGTTTTTTTTTAATGGTTTGTAGTCTAGCACAGATTTGTTTCCGAAATAATCTGTCCCATGGTTTTGTGGTTTGGTTTTTTTGGGGTTTTTTTGGGGGTGGGTTTTTGTTTGTTTGTTTGTTTGTTTTTGTTTTTTTGTTTTGTTTCATTTCCCCAAAAGACAGGGCTCAGGAGCTTAATTAGGACTTTGAAAAATCAGTATTAACTCATTAGCGTGGAAGAGATTTATTTCCCTCCCCGCCACGCTTGGGTCTCCTTTGCAATGCCTACTGCACTGTACTTAGATAACTTGCACTCCTTTAAAAGTATTTGTCTTTGGAAAGGAATCTTTAGGTCACCTATGTCCCCAGACAAGCTGCGTAGTCAGGCATGGGGACAGCTGGGGAAGAGGAAGCAAGCTGACAGAGACAAGCTCTGGGATAAATTCACCAAATTCTTTTGTTTGCAGCATGGTATAACTTCTCCTGTTGTTGAGTAACAAGACTTTTCTCTTTTTATATGTTAGTTGTGGAAATCTGTTAGTTCTGATCTTAAATTATTTTCAAATAAAGTTCTGTTTATGGTGATGTTACCCCAAAAGGGTGACTAAAACGTGTGAGCTTGAAACAAGTACAGTGCATAGACTGGCTCGCGTTACCTTCCTTTTCTGATTGTATCAATTGAACACTTTGCTTTGAAAAGCAGGAACTTGAACGTAGTTGTGTGGAATAATCTCTGCAATTACTTAGCCCACCTTGTTTTGAGAAACTGGAAGATGCTACTTCATGCAACTATGCAACAAGTAACCATGCTGACATGAGGTGGTGTTTGTTGGGAGTTAACACCAGTTAAATGAATGGGAGACAAGCGGACAGTTTCTGAGTTCAGCCTTCTAACAGCTTGCTATAGGTCTTCTAGGGATCATCTACTAGACAGGCTTTGGTAATGAAAGAGGTAGAATAGAAGCTCATAGTCCATTGAAACCAACACTGTGATGGGGGGAGCACCAGTGTTCCTTCACCATCCCTCATCCCTTCCAGTTCCTTCTTCCAAGTTTCTCCAAGAGTATTTTTGAGTAGTAAATTATGCACGTGGATTGTGCCACAGCAGTACTTTGCCTGCAACTGAAAGGTAATTTGCTTGCTCTAAGGGCTCTTCCCTTACAGCAGTTAGACAAGATTTTAGTCTGTCAGTTCTGAAGTCATAAACAGAGTTTATTATCCTGCTGGTGCCTTAATAATGAGGGCAAGCAGAGCCTGTGTCAGAGATCTGCTCCTTTTGCAGAGCACAATAATGCTTTCCTTGTCCCAAACGTCCCTTGACCAGAGAGGCAGGGTGGCACCAGTCCACTTCACTAGCTTGCTACAACTTTTGCCCATCCAAGGATGAATCAGGGGAAGATTTTCCCCAGGAGACCATTTCTAGTGTTGCATATGCAGTTTAAAGCACTAGTGAGTAGTGAATGAGTAGCAGTGGTGCATGTGCAACAGCAATGGATATGTTGCTTTGCTCCTTCTTAGCATAAAACACAAGGAGTTCCTGGATTTCTTCTCTACCCTGATTTGCAGGAGTTCTGCAGGAGGTGCAGCTTTAATAATCTGCAGCGTCTGTTTTTTATCATTAGTGTCTCTCCTGTCCGGGTACAAAGCAGACTGGGAGTGTTTTCAAAGGGTGAAGATTTATCAGCACAACTCCCAGACAAGTCAATTAGAGGCCACTTGACTAAATCTTCATAATGCTTTGAAAATGTAGCTTGTGCCGTCTGCAAGGATGGTTGCGTGGAGAGTGTAGGTCAGCTTCTCCGTATGAGAGACAGGAGTAGGCACTGCCAGCTGAGTAGTTCAGCTCTCAGGCTCTTAGCACCTTCATTGAGGCTTTCGCAGGAGCAGAGGAATGCTGGCACTCTCTAAGCGATGAGGTTACTGCTTTGCCAGTGTTTACACTATTGGGCTAACGTAAAATTAAATTGCATGGACCTGAAGAGGAGGAAGCCATGTGGATTGTACAGGAAGGCTGTTTGACAGTGATGACAGCATTTCATCCATGAAAATAATTTGTGTTCTGAAGTCCAGTTAAACTTGCCAATAATTTTGTATTGAGACAGTTAATTGCATCCATTGCATGTGTTTTACTCAACAGCTTCCCCATGGACCCTGCATGCCAAATCTCCTCAGAAGCGTGTCACTTAGTGTCTTTGGATTTATATTTAAGTTGGAGTTGTGTAGAGGGAGAAATTTTGAAAGAAAAACATTTTAAAGGCACATATGCTTCAGAAGGATCACTTTTTTTCCGCAGCCTGTTCTAGACATACCCAGTTTGAGCAGCATAGCTGGCATTTTTTTAAATATGTTTTTCCACTACATTTTGTATAGATTTCTTCCCTCCTGCACCCCTCACTAGCTAGGCATTCTCCACAGTGTTCACTGCTACAGCAGAAAATGTCTTTATTGCAGCAATGCAATGGGGTGGTTTAAAAGACTGCAATAAACACTAGTAAAGGTATATGTGCTTATCTTTTTTTATTTTGATCAAATTAATACATACAGAGCTGGAAGTCCTCTTCTATCACATGACTGGAGCAATGAAAGTACAAAACTTTTTCAGTCTGTTGGAAGTCCTCTTCTATCACATGACTGGAGGAATGGGAGTACAAAACTTTTTCAGTCTGCGATGAAAATCCATCTCCACTGTGATCAGGCACCATCGAAACATGGGAGAAGCCCCAGATGCAGACCTCTCTCCTTTTCTCTCGATCTCTACAGAAATGTGTCTCCTTCTGTTCTCTTGCTCATCCTTCTCTCAGAGCTCTGATGAAAGCTCATACCAGTTCTTGCTTTTCTCTAGCTGCTGTAGCACACATCAGCATCCTTACCTGGCTGGCTGAGGGCAGGTAGAGTCACGGCATTTGCCTGCATTGGCTTTGCCGGCACTGTTGCCGTTTTGCCCCCATCCAGTGCCTTTTCAGTCACCCTTCTTCCCTGTCCTCCTCTTGACCTCCCAGCATGATCCAGTTCCCGCTGGTGGCTGGGAGCCTGACAGCTGGCTGGGCAGGCAGCTCCTGCGGGACTTTACGTCCGCACAGCCGGTCCTCTGGTACTCTGGAACTCTCGCTGCCGAGAGAGTAACTCTTCCTGCCCCACCAGCCTGGCTAAAACGCAAGGAAGCTGATCATTTTCCTCACTGTCAGCTTTTCAGGTTTGACTGGTGCACAGAGCATCTTTTACATCTTATCCTTAACAGGAGTCATTTGCTCTTGTGATGACTGTTTGCAAAAAGAAGGGTGATGACAGACTCCGCAGCAGCCTGGGTAGCAGGCAAAGGTTACTCTGTGAGCCTGCAGAGTCGAACAGGTTACTGGCTAGCTTGGCAGATCAAGATTTTACCGACTTCAAACAGATTTCACAATGTGAATTTCCTGCGTGTTTGAAACGTTGCCCTGGCCAACAAGAACTGGGCAGGCAGGCCCAGCATGGAAGAGCACAGCATGTGCTTTAAGTGAGCAATTGCGATCCAAAATCAATTTGCTACGTCAGGTTTCATCCTGTGAGTTAGCAGGCGTCGGTGCAGTGCTTTCAGCACTGTGAGGAAATGTGAGTAGCAGGGGAGTGGCTTGATGCATGAAATACTTCCATTAGTTGGAAGCAGTTGTAGGTAACCCACCTCCGCTCTGCTTGGCCACTCATCTGAGCTCAGCTCCGACTCGGCTTCTGAAAGGCTGTCTGCTCTCCCCACCATCGCTGCGTGGCAGCTGCAGCAAGTGTCATGATGAGGCCACTGTGGAGCTGATGGACTTCAGACACTGGTCCCAAGATGTGGTTGTACCTCAGGCGGTGATGCCCGTTGTCACTGTTGACTTTTTAATGGCAGTCTCAGAAGTGGTACAGCAAGGAAGGATGTGCAAGAAACGAGGAATCCTTTCAAATGTTAAAGCTGAATTGCTGGCATGCAAATGGCAATACCGATTATTCCTTATTGATCTCGGATTGAGGTGGTTATGGCCATTTATGTCTCCTTAGGAGAGCTGTCACATCAAATTGCTTAGTGTCACTTCACAGCAACCCTTGGGATGCTGGCTAAGCTGTTGGTAGGATTTGAGTGCAGCACAAGAAGGGGTGAACTGGACTTAGTCTTCAGGTTGTGGGCTGGAGATGGCTGAGCTGGGGTGGTTTTTGGCCGAGCTCGTGCTGAGCACACCCTGGCAGAGGTAGGGGGATGGAGATCTGCCTGGAGAAGTTTAAGGGGAGGAAGAAAGATGGGGCAAGCTCACGAACACCTGGAGGAAGAGGTGTTAAACCCAACAGAGTGATGGGAGGGAGAGAAGATGACCTGCAGGAAAGGCCAAGATTGAATCATTGCTATGGAAGAGAACTGAGACCCATTTGAACATGGATGGCTGGTGGACTAAACCATGATTCAACATCAGGAATGGAAAAGGTCAACTTTTATCTTTAACAGAAAGAATCACAGAAGAGCAGTGTAGAGACTTGATAACCCTTGTTTTGTGTAAACATGCATCTTCTCTGAGGAAGATGGACTTTGGGCTTTGGCTGGTTTCTCTGCTTTCCCACTGGGAGCAAAGATAGCTACGGGGCAAGACGTGTCCCACCACAGCTGGCCAACGAGCATGACAGATCTCTTGCAGTTGTCACCCTTGCCTTGTATTGAAGTGGCTGGAGCTGCCTTAACAAGAGCAGAGTCAGCGGCAACATGTTCACTGTGTAGCTGGTAGATGAAAGCACCTGTAAAAGCAACCCCAGGCTCCTTGCCTGTGGGCTCGCAGATCATCTGGGCCACTGAGTGAAAGTGGAAGTGGACCTGTGTTAGACATGGCAAATCATTTAGCTTCTTGGCTTCCACCCCTTTTGGTTTTTGTGTTTTGGTTTTGTTTGTTTGTTTTGGTTTTTTTGAAAGAGCAGTGAAAGGACTAAGCAGCCGCTGCAGCCCTGGTCGCTGCCCGTGGATGGCTGGAACAGCATCGCGACGGTGGAGGATGGGCTGGCGAGTGGTTCGACTGTTGCTATAACAACAGCACCTTGGTCTCATTTCTTTTGAAAAATGAATTGCTGCTGGTGGGATGAAGCGGAGCATCTTCTCCCCGCAGATGAAAGCGCTGCCGACAGCCTCAATGCTCTCTTGTTTACGGATCGGGTCTGTCGTGGCATGTCCGAGCAGCTCTGCCAAACGTTTCGGGACGAGTTGGATTAGACCATGTGGGTCCACGTGTGTCTGCGTGTTTGCGTGCACAGCCTCTGTCCCCTCACCTCTCCCCCAATCAAGAGTCATTTAAAAAGTCAACCCACTAAAGTTTGACCTTTTCTTGCTCTGCAACTAGACTTTCTCCAAAGGCAGAGAAATAATAGTAAGTCCTGCTTCACTCTGTCTTCTGCCTTGGGGTAGAAACCTGCTGTGAAATGCAGGTCCATCAGCCAAATAGTTTGTGTGAATAAAGCTAAAGGCCTATGAATCTGGCAAGGATTTTTTGTTTTGTTTTATTTTTATTTTATGCATCAAGGGTCTTTCCTCCTAGACATAAGTCTGTAAGCTGCTGCTAATATCTTCATGATGCATAGTGTAAATCACATGCACAAGCTATATACTACTACTTAGAAGGAGCCAGAAGACACTTTACAGGAGAATATTTTACTTCAAGGCATTGTTTTTACGGAGGGAAGGGGAGGTGCTGGGATTTTAGCCTAAGACCCTGTGGAGTCCTGGTTTGACTGTTTGCTAGTGTGTGACATTCAAGCCATCCAACAGTTGACATGGTGATTGGGAATGAAATCAAGATATGAAAATTAATGTTTGCATTGAAATAATTTGATAAGAGTATTTCTGTATCGTACCCCAAAAATTTTGTATCTATTGTTATGGCTCCCAACCCCTCCAAAATGCTGGAGCCAAGGCACTTCCCCACCTGCAAAGGTTGTATCCAGCATGTTCCCTTCAAATAAACCTTTCATGTTATGTTTTTGTCTACCTACAGTTTTTAGTGAGCAAACAAAGCAAATAAAAATATTAATTTTTTCTACTGTCTGTTAACTCCCCAGCTCCTAAAACCTCTGAAGGAAGTTAATATGGAACTACAAATTTAGAATACGCTAAATTTTGTTTTCATTTGCAGTAAGACATGATTTCTGTATGTTTGCTGTTTGATGGAAAATAGTTCCCGTGTTAAAGCTGCTTTTAAAGCATGATAAACGTGACTATTAATATCTATATACTGTGCCTGCTTTTACTGTCACTACAGTCACTGTATGTTTGTACAGGGTGACATCCAAGTTTCAGCCCACGGTGAAGTCTTTAGGAGCTGATATTTTTAAGGCTGGTTATTTGCTACTAGATAAACATTCTTTTGGTAAACATCCATGTACAAATAAGACAATGGGCTTTAGGATAAATTAGTAAATGATGTGAAACCTGAAAGTGCATCACTGTTACCGATGTTCTGTAAGGGATGTCTTCAAACTGTGTTGAAAGGTATGGAGTCAGTTCTCTTGTATTTCTCAGGAGATAATCACTCTCATTAACCTGACTTGTTATTAAGACAAATGAAGGTTTTTCCCATCTCTTCCTTATATGATCTTTTCTTCACGACTAGAAGCCTGTCACCAGGTCCTTTGGTATGACTGTTGGTATTTATTGGCTGAACACTGAACTAAAGTAAGAACTTGGGACAAAGGGCCATGGCAAGTTTTGAGCATTTCGTGGAGCATTGTTTTTGTGTTTGTGCCCGTTGAACTTAGCCTTGAGTCACTTGCTGTTCGGTGGCTGTTTTCTGATGTGGAAGGCAAAGAGGGGTAGCGAAATGGCTGAGGAGCTGAAATGGGGATAAGGCAATGCTGTAAATTGTGCGAGTGGCCCATTAGGGACAACACTTAAATATGCTACTGTAAGCCGTGATATCAGCTGGGTTACTGACCACCTGCACTTGAGGCCGGGTTGTGCTCTTTCTTTTCTTGTCTCTGAAGAAAGGAAACTGGAAGTGCCTGTGCTCATGAACCGGTGCCATTACCACATCCGTATCGTCCGTCCCCCGTCTCTGGGGTCTGAACCGGGGTTGTATAAAGATCAGCAAAACAAGCTCTGTAGCTCAGCTGTAGTCTTCTGCCACACACCGATTGCATCGGTCAAAAAGCAGCAGGGAGCTGTAATACCATACGGCGGTGTTCAGTTTAACGTAGGTTTTTAGGGGAGGGAAGCAGTGGAGGTGAGAGCCGTATCATAAGCCCCCTCGTGGGATCTGATTTTTCTCCTTCACACTAGTTCTGGGTGTTGACTTACCTTCCACATGGCTGTTAACAGGCACACATGAGGTGATTACCACCCCTGGGCCAGCGCCTTTTGCTGGAGCGTGCTGCTGCCGTGGCAGGGAGGGATGAAAAGGTGATGCCTCTGTGGCAGGGTGCTGTGTGCCTGGCCGTGTCCTTCTGTGTCACACACCAAAGGGGCCCCGCAGGCCTGAAGGGTGAGAGAAGGGTGCAGCCTTCTCAGAACCGCTCCCTCTGAAACGGGGATGAGATATGGATTTGCTTGCCTGTCTTATACACAGGATGAAAGGGGAGCTAGCCCTCTGGGATGGGAGAAATAAATGGGATCTGGATTGTGGGAAGAAAGAAGGTTGAAGACCTCTAGGTTAGGGAAGGGGTGGGAGCTGGGTGTCTGGGATTTTCATACCAGCAAAAATACTTTAAAAATTGATAAAATCTTTCAGTATTTTGTTTTCTATTGTTCTAGTATCAAGGATGCGAGTGTGTCCTGAAGGCGTTTGCTAGAGCTGTGACCTCTTTGCTTCCTCCCCTCCCCACTATTGTTTTTTGCCTTAGCCAGAGGGATGCTTTTTTTAGCCTGGTACATAAGCAGAGGACCTAAAGTTTGGTGTGGTAGGAGAGGAGTGTGTAGGTTGTTACAGTGCTTTGCTATATTACTTTTAACCTGAATTAAATCTTATATTAATGCATTATTTTTTTATAACATTCTTACAGCTAATTTGGTTGCTTTCCTGGAGACTAGCCTTGCTGTCATTGCTGCTAGTTATTTATGGTTTATGATAACTCCTGGCACACCGGTTATTTCCTTTTTTTTTTTCTGATTTGATTGAGTTAACATCATGCAAAGTGCCTTCTGTTTTTTAGGGTGAATATATTTTTTCCCTAATTTAAAACTGATTATCAATATGTTTTGCAGCCAAGAGGAGAGGGCTAATCAAATGAAACTATATTAATGAATTTTCGCCAAAAATTGTAGTGTCAACAACACATGTTTCAATACAAATAGTCAATCAATTGTATTGCAGGTATTTTTCAAGAAACTTGTAGGAACTTTGAACAAAAAGATTTTCAGAGTAAATAATTTTATTGATTCCTTTTTTTTGGTCCAATTTAAAAGTCTTTAAAGGAGTGGAACTTTCAGTAGACATTGCTTAGTGTTTTGTGAAAACAAAAGTCTCATCATTGTTAGGCCCCAAAAAGTTGAATTACTCTGCTTGCTCCATAAAATTCAGGTAGCTTGGACAGTGCAGGCATATTTTACAGTTCTGTAACTGTGGACCTCTGCTCTCCTATTCACGGACAGGCTTGGTTTGGGCTTTTTTTTTTTTTTTTTTTTTTTTTGTTTTCCTTTTAGGAGCTGGGGTTGGTTTGGCCTTTTTTTTTTTTTTTTTTTTTTTTGGTTGGTTGGTTTAGACTGTCTTCTCAAATTGATCGAGACATAAGAAAGAAATCAAAGAAACTTCCTAATCAGAGTTTTTAAAACCTATTGTCACTAGCAGGCTTGATGAGGAGTGTCTGGCACAAGGCTCATCAGCACTTTTTTTGTCTCTGCAACTGGTTAATTTTTTTTTCTCTTGTTTTGCTTTAAGCTTCAAGAGACGGTCAAAAGGAAGTTGGAAGGCGCACGGTCACCTCTCAATGGAGAACAGCAGAATGGAGTTTGTGATGGGAGCTTTTCTCCGACCAGCAAGAGGATACGGAAGGAGGTACCAGGCATCGAGGCAATCAACAGCTTGCCCAATAATTTGCCTTTGCCTGCTGTTTCTCCTCTTCACCAGCTGGACATGAAAGCTCCCCTGTCACTGCAGAACAGTGGAACTCATGGTAGTGGTGTAGATGACTTGGGTAAAAACGGTGGGCTTTCTGAGATAAAGCTCCCCGTTAATGGTTGCAATGAGCTAGATGATAGTTTTAACATCTTGCAGAACAAGGAGCTAAAGCAAGAGCCTTTGGATGACCCCAGCTGCATAGACACTTCTGAAACATCTCTTTCAAATCAGAACAAGCTCTTTTCGGACATTAACCTGAACGACCAAGAGTGGCAGGAGCTAATAGATGAACTAGCAAACACTGTTCCAGAAGATGATATACAAGATCTGTTCAATGAAGACTTTGAAGAGAAGAAGGAGCCGGAATTTCCCAGGCCTGCCACAGAGACTCAAGAGAGTGCAAGCGTGAAAAGCGATCCATCTCATTCTCCATTTGCTCATGTCCCACTAGGGTCTCCCCAGGTGAGGCCTTCTTCTTCTGGCCCTCCATTTTCAAACGTCTCCACAGCCTCTAGCATCGCTTCTGCATCCAGCGCCCCACCAGCTCCAGTGCCCGCTGGCTCGCCAGCAAACCTTGTTGTTCAGTCACCTCAAACACCCAGCCAGGCCCATACTCCGGGCCAGACGCAGACGCGGTCTGGAAATGGCTATCTTATGAACACAGCAGCAACCGTGGCAGGATCGGGGCCTGGGCCTGTGAATATGCCAAGTGCTGACTTGTCCCCAGCTGAACAGCTCAAGCAAATGGCAGCACAGCAGCAGCAGAGAGCTAAGCTCATGCAGCAGAAGCAGCAGCAGCAGCATCCAAATCAAGCCTCAAGCTGGTCACCTGTGGGACCTCCATCTAGTCCATATGGAGGACCCTTCAGCGCAGAGAAACCAAATAGTCCAATGATGTATCCCCAAGCCTTTAACAACCAAAACCCAATAGTGCCTCCTATGGCAAACAATCCACAGAAGACCACAATTAATAACTACCTCCCTCAAAATCACATGAATATAATCAGTCAGCAGCCAAATAACCTGGGCACAAACTCCTTAAGCAAACAGCCTAATATGCTTTCTTATGGCAACACCAAACCTCTAACCCACTTCAATGCCGAGCTGAGTCAGAGGATGACCCCACCGATGGCAAATCCAAGCAAGAACCCCATGATGCCATACATCCAGCAGCAGCAGTCCCAGCAGCCACAGATGCAAGCTCAGATGGCACACTTGAGCGAGGAGCAGAAACGCATGCTCATCATGAAGCAGAAAGGAATGATGAATCAGCCCATGGCATATGCAACACTTCCTTCCCTTGGTCAGGTAAGCACGAGCGCACAGTACGCAGGCAACCAAAAGGAGGCTAATATGAATGCTTAGTAACTCTTTATATCGTCTCCTCCTCTTTCTCCTGGAAAGTATGGAATGTCGTTGCAGATGCTTTTTGGACTTTTCATGTAGTATTCAGTCATATGAAATAACTGAAATGATGTTGGTTTAAGCATTAGAAATGTTGTTTAAATGGCTTTTTTTCCTGAACTTCCCTGTGCTTCTGCTGATGAGTGCTTAGGGCCACTCTGGGGAGTTTTGGGTTGGAAGTCACTCCTCCTTGGAGGGTTTGTTTCCTTTTTTTTCATAATGTAAGACTTGATGCTTTTGGATCTCAAACCAGTGTATGGCTTAATTTCCGCAGTGTAGTTGGCATTGTAACAAAAATATGGACTGGTTGGACCCTTCTTCTTGGGGTAGGGATCCAACCAGCTTTAAACAGCATATGTGCCATGTTGGCTTGGGGGGAAACAAAAAGGACATTTTGGGTGCTGAGTGCCTTTGGTTTTCACTGGAAGAAGTAAACGCAATTGAGTTTTGGCAGTGCTTGAACCATGCGTGAAATGAGATGGTTTATTCCAGGACTTTCAAGCAGTCTTTAGCAACCTCGGGTATTTTATTGTTGTGAATCTGTAGAGTCTTCTAGCTTACATTCAGCAAGAGGCTAAAGCCATGTGGGCTTGAGTGACTTGGCATCACTGTCTCATGTGTATTCCATGCTAACCTCTGGAGTGGTAGCTGCCAGGCTTGGGGAATGCTTTGGAATAAGTAACCAGTTTGAATAATGGTTATAGCAATGCCAAGACAGCCCTGTTGCCTCCTAGGTCAGCTGGATATTCTTAGTTGCACATGCCCTATAAAGATCTGTGCATTGGTGTCATGGGAAGGCTTGAGAATAAATTTTCTGAATGCTGTTTTAAGGGTTTTAAAAGAATTCAAGTCAATAATTGGTTCACAAAATAGGTGATGCCTTCACAGAAGTTATGTGCCACCAAAACACGTCAGGAATTCTGATATAATAGTACACTGATAGACTTGTTGGTTGATAGTTTTAGCATAACAGCTTTTTAGCAAATTAGCTGTTTCCACACCACCTACAAGGAGTACTTCCTTCTGAGCGTGGTTTAATTGTGACTCACACTACAATGCATATAGAAATACAGCAAATTTTGTCATTTCTTCAGCCTGTGGAGTTTGGAGATCTACCAACAGGAGGAGTAGGAGCTTTACCAGGTCAAAGCTCATCACGTTATTTAAAATTAATTGCAAAACAAAGAGAAATGTTCATCTGCCTCCTGTTCTTGATTTGGGCTGTATGGTGACAGCACAAAGGCTCATATCTCTATATTAATTCTGCTTGCCTGTTGCATTAGAAATAGCTGGTCTAAAGCCTCTTTTTTTTTTTTTTTTTTGTGAAGATTTTCCTATAATGACATAAAACTTGTACTGTAATCAGAATTTTTCAGGTTGTAACTGAGAGACAGAGAATGTTTGGTTGGGCTGTCAAATGCTTTATTATTTCTTTTCTTTGGTTTTGTTAAATCTGTTGAACTCAAAGACCCACCCAACATTTTTAGACGACAAACTGCCTATGTAAAAGAGTTAATGTCATCTCCTCCATTTCATAGATTGAGAAATTCATGTTGATATCTCACCGCAGTTCTCCAGTGTGAACAGGAAGCCAAGATTTCATATATCTAATCTCATTCAGTTCCTTTTTATTTAATGTAGGAAAAAGTAGATATTTGGATACTCTTCCAAAAACAAGTCCAGATATTAAGTAATTTCAGTATCTTATAAAGAAGAAACTTTAAGGCAAAGCTATTCTTTGGTATATCGTATGTGCAATTCAGCTTTTGTGACCCAGTCAGGATGAGGGACCTCTTGCTTGTGTATAGACAGAGAAAATTTCCTTCACTACTTGTGAAGCCCTCTTTCCTACACTGAAGGGATTTTGGTGAGGAAGGCTGAAATAATAGATTTCTAACTGTCATGTATTTCTTCATTCCTCCCTTTCCTGCTTCCCTGAAATGTATCTTTCTGTGGAAAACTGGAAAGCTGATTATTGTGAGATGTGCTTGGTAGAAACGGATTGTTCTTGCAAAGGTGGTAAAAATGATATGTTGATATTGCTGGGTTAAATCCAGACAGATGCAGATTATCTGATTCTGCTGCTCACTGCAGGATGTGGATGGTCAGACTTGCCAGATCATATATGGAAAATAAGGAGATTGCACTTTTCAGTTTGAAACACATTTCTCAATGTAAAGTCAGAGTATCTTACAGTCATTTTATAGTTTCTCCTTTCATTGTAGTTTTGGTCTTTGATACAGGATTGTAAAAGTGTGTGTGTGTATTAAATAATCATAAGGATTTAAACAAATGGCATTTAAGGGGAAAAAAATTGTAGCTATTGCATCACATGGTTAGCAGTGACCATATATTTCTGGCAGGCAGCTGCTGCAAGGGCATATTCAAGAACCAAAAGACGATTTAGGGAACATCAGGCATGAACAAAAATGCCTGATCTTATTTTCTGTGTACTGCTGTAAAATTCAAGCACGGCTAGTAATGTGCATGTGTGTCTGTGTGCACCACAGACACTAGTTAAACCTACGTCCATTTAGGCCTGAGGTATGTCTGTTGTTACTAGGCTGAATTTTTAAATGCACTCATTGCTTCAGTTGTTGAGCATGCTTTAGAGAGGTACACCATTTTTTCAGTCCAGCTGGGACCTTGCAAAGGCTCTGTGGCAGTCACGAGCCTGTGACTGTCCTACCTCACTGTCCTAACGTGTCAGTGGGGTGGCTGGTGCCGTGGGCTTGTGTCCTGGCCATGCTGAGCATCGCTACAACCACTTACAGAGAGAGGTGAGCAGCGAGAGAGGAAGCCATGCAGCTCATTATCCGTGTGAGTGTTCGGACAGGCAGAGTGCTGAATGAGCAGCTTAGCTAGCAAAACTAGCATCCTACTAAAGCTGGATTTCTCTAAAGGCTTTCCACACTGTCGGTGGTGAAACTCTTCACATCAGATGTGTTAGTCCTTCGCTGGGCTGTGCAGATCCAGCACTGATACCAGCACAGTGGCTGTAACGCACCTTGCACCATTGCTGGATGACCCGTACGACCTGAAACACAATGTTCTCTATTTTGTGCTAGAGCTTGTTCTCTTCAAAGAAGCACTGGATGAGGTATTTCTCTGTTTTTCCAGAAAACAGATACTGGCTGGGATTTCTGAGTGTGGAATTTTTCCAGGGTTAGCCTGAAGGTAATTCAGACTGCTTTTGTGGGGTCAGATCCTGACCCATCTACACTCAGCAAAAAAATGTGGTTAAATCCTGATCTGTCTACATTCAGCAAAGCTCTGTCCTGCTACTGGTGTGCCCTCGTGCCTGACTTTTCTCTGCTTGGTCAAGTTTGTGCTTAGAATCCCTGCTCTTAGCCTTGCCCCACGTACCCTGATCTTCCCTAAAACCAGTTGTTAGTTTGTGAGTATGTGGCAGGTATTGCCCTTTAGCCACTTGCTTTTCCAGGGTGGTTCTTGCAGTCTTGCTTGTCTGTGGATATAGGCTAGAACAGCAAGTATGGTGTTTCACCGGGGCTGTGTTAGGTATTTGAAGGGTAGAGGTCCTCTACTGGTCTGGTTCCCATGCGATAATAAAAGAAATTGGTTTCACACCAGGATGCTTGTTTAGACTTTTAATGTGATTTAAGAAATAGAAGCAAGCAAAGAAGCCTAAACCAACCTCCTCTCTCAAAAATTAGAGCTTTGTTTAACCTGAAATGTTTCATTTATTTTTTGAAGGTGTAGGTAAGGTTTTATGGAAGGCACTTTTTTTCCTTCCCCCTCCCCCTTTTTTTTAATCAGAAAGTAATTTTAAATAGGGAAAAAGTGAAAACATTTTCTTTGGAAAATTTCAGAATCATTAATTGTGCCTTTTCTTGGTTCCAGCTGTTCGATATGTATGTGCAATGGTAAGAGAAAAAAGCAGCCCAATGGAATAGATGTTGAATGGCTGAGACAGAATTTTATGTTTGGAGCCAAGTGAGGGAGTATAATGAGAGGTTGAAACAAAACAAAATTCTCCATGGGTGTAAGAAATTAAAACTAGACTGCAGTTCTTTGCCTGCATGGGACTGTGAGGATGCTGCAATTACAGTCCTTACTGAAACCCCTAGTTATGTTGTTTGAAATTGGAGTGATGTGAATGAAGAGGAGAAGTGACACCGCACTGACACAGAAAGAAATATCTTCAAATTCTCTTTTCTCTCTTTTGTTTTAATCTTATAAATTCAAGATGTGTCATCTGCTCAGTCTGGTTTTGCATGTGAAGGATAAAGGGAGATCTCTGTCCAGAGAACATTTCCAAACTGTAATTGTCTTTGACCTTTTTAAGTGAAAAGGTGTGTTTCTCGCTGGCATTGTAAAAAGAGATTTTATACCTTTTTTTGAAGGTTATCTTTGGGATAGTGAGAAAAAGAGATTGTTGTTGTTCTGGGATGTGGCTTTTGTAAAAAAAAGTACCTGAAAGTAAAGGTGAAAGTCTACAGATTTGTATTCACTGCACGAAAGTGTGGCAGAAACACAACCGTCTTATCAGATTTTAGGGGAGAGA
>NW_010112548.1:20355-24181 GCF_000699245.1 Pterocles gutturalis | reverse complement strand
GCAGGAATGGAAATAATGGCTGAGACTGAGAGGATCACTTGCTGAGCAGCCTGTAGAGATGTAGTGAATGCTCATCTATGCTATGTTTGAATCGTAACCACTGCTTTCCACAAAAGGTTTGCCCTGGGGTTCAGTGCAGTGCCTGCCTTTTACAAATGCCAAAACTTGCTCCCCAGAAGTCAGTCTCCCATAGGCTCTTGAGGAGAAAAAGGTAATTGAAAACGCTCAGATGGATTCTGACCATCTCACCAGGCAACTTGTAAACAGTAGCCGTCCTGCTATCATCTGCCCTTTTTGTTGGGAAGGAGGCCATGTTAGCACAAATCCCTAGAAGCAAATGTTGGAGAGCACTTGGCTAAGATCAGATCTCCATGGCATAATCCTAAAAACCAAATTTGGGCTTGTTGGTATTTTCCTCATTTTGCAGTCTGTGACTATGTACTTTTAAACCCAACACATACTTTGTTCATTCCATATGGTAGATGTTTTTCTGCAATACTAAGTTTTTCTCTAGTCGAAGCCTTGGAAAATTGAAGTATAACTGCGCTGCTCCCATGCCCCAGCTGAACCAATCATCTTATCGTAAGAAAACCATGGATCTCTGGTGAAATCTACTTTCCTAAACCATGCTGACCGGTATTTCTGTTTTATCCTCTGAGTCCTTGCTGGTAGAGAACTGAAACAAATTGTTCTGTTGTTTTGCTGGAGAGCATGTCAGAATAACTGGTCTTTTCCTCTTTTTAAATACCACAGTTGTAGCGGTCAGCTTTCAGTTCTTAGAAACTTCTCCACTCTTCCAAGATTTGTTAAAATACTTCGGTGTGTGATTTGATTCGTGCTTAGTTTCTTGAAGACTCAGAGTGTGAGTTATTCTCATCTGTAAAAAAATGGTCCTACATTACTTTTAGAAGCAGAAAATTTGTATTAGTGACTGCTTGAAGTGTCTATTAAATGTCCCCTATTTTGAAGTCACCATGATAGCATACTTTTTCTTCCTACACGATCTGAATTGCTGCGTAAAGAGCAGTTTGTCCTATTATTTAGCGGGGCCTGTTAGTCTGATGATATAACATGTGCCAGCCGACTCTCCTTTAGTTTTATTAGATACGACTGTAATCACGAAGCACTGTGATTTTGAAATGTCTATAGCCACTAGCAGCATATTTTTACATAAAGCGCTACCTTTTTTCTGCCTTTTTTTGGCCATTTTCCCCTTAAAGTGCAAGTTATCATCATCAGTTTTGATTTTTCCAGTCTCATGACCTGCTTTTCAGCAATACCAGCCATAATCCATTTCTTATTGTTCACAAGCCCCTCTAACTCTTCTTGTTTATTGTATATGCTCTTAATGTTAATATACAGATGATGTAAAACTGTGTTCTTTCCATTGGCTTTTATGATTGGATCTGTCATAAGCAGACAACACAGCACTGCTGAGCATCCTGCGATGGTCGTACCACGCCCTCCCCAATACTGTGCTCTTTCGCAGGCTAGGTTGCTGCCCTCTGAGCATCAGCATAACCAATTTAGCACAAAAAAGGCTGATACTTTCAATGCTAGATGGTGACTGAATGATCCACATAGCCTTTTATTTGCATAACGGTATTCTAGTGTTCTTGGGAAAATCAAAAGCCCTCTTTCCTGTCCTGCTTCCTCCCCCCTGGGCAGTCACCTTTGAGAATCGGCATATTCGCAGTGGCAGAGCTACAGGGGCAAACCCGGTCATCCATTGACGCTTTTACTTCTCGTGGATCTGGAAAAGTGTTTATTGTGAAGTGGTACATGTCGTGTTTTGATGTAGACGGTGGGTTCAGCTCATGAGTTGAATTTTGTTATTCTCCGTTTTTATTTTGAGAGAAGCCTTAATCCAAAGACTAAGGTTCCCAGCCCTGGCAGCACACTTTGTGTGTTTGCTGCTGTAGTGCCTCACGGCTGGCTGCCAGAGCTCACGGAGCGCTTGTCCGAGCATTTTGTGTGACTTGACCTCATCTCTTTCTCTCCAGTCCGTGATCTTGCATGG
This sequence comes from Pterocles gutturalis, assembly GCF_000699245.1. Taxonomy (NCBI): domain Eukaryota; kingdom Metazoa; phylum Chordata; class Aves; order Pterocliformes; family Pteroclidae; genus Pterocles; species Pterocles gutturalis. The sequence continues at coordinate 22,161 of NW_010112548.1, read as the reverse complement.
CCCACGCAGGATGCAGGGTTGATCACAGCTTTCAGTTAGGTAGTACTTTGGAGTTTTAAATTTGTACTTGTGCCATTTCTCTAAGACCACCACTGTCCTTAACTTTACCTTTTTCTGGAGGCTAGACATTTAGAGTAGTTCGTGCCTCTGTATTTTAATTTTCCTTCCATAATTCCCAAGTTTGCCAGTTTGCTCCTCAGCATCTCAGAAATATTAATTAGCCCTTGATTTTAGAGGAATCTATATTCCTATGTTTAACTTCATGAATATATAAAACTGTGTGATAACATATTTATAATAGTCAACTGTTGTGCCCTGTAACGCTGCTGGTGCTAAATGCTCAGAAAATTCTAAAATGCCTTGAAAATCATGAGCTTGTATAAATAATATACGTTGGGGATGGTGGTGGTAGTTGTCTTCCTGTTTTCTGAACCACTAGGATTCTTGTTTTCCAGCTGAATGTATAGGTTTTTTTTAAAGCAAAGCTTTGATTCTCCCTTATGCCCTTGACTCTAGGAAATGAAACCGAAAGGAAAACACATCAAATTATAAATCTTAGAATAACATTGCAAGATAATGTAATACTGGTGATTTTTGTTACCCCCATTTTCATGTTATGTGTTCTCATGCTACCCAGATGGATGGCTATGGTTATGGTGTCCATCTCTTGCTCTCACCTAATTTAACCTGACTGAATGTTTTTACCCCTTCTTCACATCCTCTGTTCATCTTCTCATGCCCCCATGATCTGCAACTCCAAACCTCTCTCTTGGAAGCCTCTCTTTCTTCGTGTTTGTATTTCTAAGGTGTCACATAGTCCTTGGAGAAAGGACATCTCACAGAAACAAAGGACGCTGTTTCCGAGTTGCTGTCTGTACTGAGGGCAGGGGTGATGTGGTTGGTCAGCATGTACCCAAACTGCTTCCTCTGCCGCTGACAAGGAGGCTGTGTGTGCGTTTCCTGTGTGGAGGGGATTTACTAGACCTTGTAGCTAATGGTAGTAATGAAATCATACACAGCTCCTGACCAGATTGAACAGTACACATCCAGGTGTAGGGAGGCGTTTCGGAGGCACAAGGAAGGTCTCTTCTTCCTTTTCCACCCAGCCTTCCAGGTCTCACGCTAACCCACGCCAGGGACAGCAATTGGCTTTCCCTGGCCGTTACAGATGGTGAGGCAAGCCTTCTGATCAATTTTGGAAGAGAAGAGGCTTTGCTGGAAGGCCAGGGAAGGCTTTACAACTCTCCACCCATTTCCTGCACTTTGCACAGTTCTGCAGGGGACACCTTCCAAGTCAGCCGACGGTGAGAAGCGGCAGACGTGTTGTACGGTGCGTGCCTCTGCTGTGAGCAAGGGGGAGGCTAGTTCACAGTGGCCTCTTCTGCTAGCCTTTACTGTTGCGTTTTGGGTCTGAAGATACTCAGACTACCATGTTTTCACAGAAAACCATTTAAAGTGTCTTTCTTCCTATTATTTTTGAAGATTCTTTTATAAATAAATTAGTCTTCATCAGGCATATAACAATGCACTTTAGATTAATGAGAGCTGGACCCTTACTGCTTGCTGTAAGATGATCCTTGCAAGAGATGAACTCCACTGCCTCCTTTCACGCTGCATTTCTACCCTTAGCAGTGCTTCTAAGCCTTAGTGTCATTTCGTGTATCCCTGCTGAGGCGCGATTTAAAATGGTGGTTTAACTATTCTGTTCTGGGGGAACAAACTGTAAACAAATTCCTTTGCTAGGAAAGCCTCTTCCAGGTAGTCTGGGAGTTTATTTGCCAATTTAAGTGTGTCCTCATTGTCTTT
>NW_010112548.1:5514-20305 GCF_000699245.1 Pterocles gutturalis | reverse complement strand
CCTCTTCTCTCCTCCCCATCTCCATCTCTTTTTCATCTCCCTCCCATAAGCAGGGGGTTTATACAAACTGAGCTTTGGTGCCAAGCACACTTGTAAATATTTTTATTAGTATTTGAAGAAAATATTCATTTATAAATATAAATATTATTGTAGTAATTGAGAATTATTCTTGAATAAGCAGTACCCTCCCCCTGTGCTCCCTGTACTGTGGGAGGGATGGAGCGACTCTGCTGCTTACCTCGGTTAGGTACATTTATTTCATGGAGTTTCTGCTGCATGGTGATCACCCAGTCTGTTCCATCAAGGACCTCCTTTCCTCCTTTGCTGTCTCCTGCACCAACTCCTCTTTCGTGTTCTCCAGCTAACTGGGAAAGTTGTGTACAACCATCTCTGCTACCGTGTAAGGGGCAAGAAATGGCAGAAGAGGAAGGACACAGGGAGAGAAGCTAAAGCACACAACTATCTTACAGGAGGTTGAGCACTGCCACAAGGAGAAAATTCCCTGCTCTGTTGTAATCCCTGCGTTCCTTACATGGCTTTCACCCCTTGGTAGCATTTCAGTGACACTGAAAAGAGGCTGCTTGTTTATCCTATGCACTTCTGAATTCCTATTTTACCTACATAGAACCTTATTCTGGTGCTTTCCACAGCATTTCTGGATTTTCAAGTTCAGTGGTACCTAGAAGTTTTATGCTATTAGCATGTGTGTTCCCTCCCAAAAGACTTCCTAACATCTGGGATGTGTATGTGTCTGTGCCCACAGTAGGAACACTTAAAACCTCTTGAAAGACTGTCCCAATAAGTGGTTAAGTGCGGATTTGGAGTTTTGCATTCAGGAGGTTCTGCCAAATCCCAGCTGATGCATCTAATTTGCTAAAGAATGTGACTTCTGCTCTCTCAGCAAAGATTTCATTCCTCATGGGCAGTGGGAAACCTGCCCTTTTTAATGTTATTGTTCAGCAGCTTAGTATTAAGTCTGAGACAGCCAACATCGCTACTACAGGAGGGAAACGAGTCTGTTGGTCCCTCTGTTCTTCATTCTCACGTAGTGTGTGCAGACTTGTATTTTTGCATCCTCTCGCCCTTTTTTAGCCCCTTCTTGTGTGTGTGAGGAATGTTTTGCATGCATTAGCCTGCAAGCATATCTTACACATGATGAGGAAGCCACCCATTCTGTGTCAACACATCTCCCAAACAGGTGGCTTCCTCATTTACACCCGGTGGGAGCTTGTTAGCAGTTCTTGCTCTACAGTCAGAGTGGGAGCTGTCTAGACAGGGTCAAATATCTCATAAGAAAACAAGCCCAAGTCCAGCAGCACTGTCACTAAATCGTTTTTTAATGTTTTCTCTGTCTCTTTGTCACTTCTGTTTCACACTTGTGCAATATTAAAGTCTATTCCTCACTCCAGAAGCTCAGGCTTTGGCTGCACATGCTAGCATCCTTCTGTAAAATCTGTTCTGCTGGGTTCCTTCCTGCTAGCTAAAATCTCCATTTCTGAAAAACAGAGGTATACCTGTAAGCTGTCTTTTGTTTCCTGGTGCTATTTGGAGAAACTGAGGGAAGGACAATGTCTTTAAAAAACAGAAAGAAAAATATTTTGAAAGGAGTCAGCCTAGAAAGAATTTAAGGTCTGCCCTAAGAAGATGCTCCTCCTTTTCTGACATGATGTTGCTTACAGGCTTGAGAGTTAACATCCTTAAAAGAATCTGCATTTTAAATTATTTTTTGTATATAGTATTGCCTTAAAAAGTGAAATTCCTGAGATTGCCCAATATACACTTTCCAGGGAATTATTTTTCTAGTGTGTACTTCTTTCCGAGTCCAGCAGGTTAAGTTTTTTATTTTTTTAAATCTGTCCTATATTATTTATCTGGTCCTTTCCTCTCCCCCACTATTCCATGAGCCTTTTTTCTTTCTCTCCCTCTAAGCTCCCTGCTCAAGTTTACCCTCTGTCTTCCCTCATCCAGCTTTTATTTCTCTGCCTCCCCTTCTTACCCATTTAATAGCACAGGACTGGTTTTTGGTATTGTCACAGTGCAGGAAATCACTGTAGACACCACGGCTTTCTGTGGTCTATATACCTCCGGAGAGGGAAATAGGATGAAATATTTGTTGTCACATTAAATGTTTTTTTAACCAGTCATGAGACAGATGAAGGACTGGGGGATCTTGGCTATAATCTCACTAATGTGGTGGCACCATCCATGTGATAAATTTGGCCGCTCCACCTTCAGTCTGCCCCCTAATCCATCTCAACCAGGACTTTAACGTTACAAACTCTGGAGCAGCTTCACTGCATCAAGACTGTTTGCAGCATACCTTTGTCACAGGTGGCTAAAGCAACAGCAGCAACAAAAACTTAGAGTTTTCTATTGTTAAATTGCCAGGGACATGTAGCTTCCCACAGCTTGAGGATTTGTCTCTGGCAGTAGAAGGCAATAAATTAGTCTTACAAGCCCTTGCATTCTTACAGATGGAAAAGCAATTTTAAGTGATTTTTTGGGGGTGACTGTTAAGCTGTATTAATGATACCTTCTCTTGCCCTTCATTGTCATGTGAAACTGGTCTCATCATTTGAAGATAGCTTCACTGTTCCCACAGAGACATGTATAGAACAAAAATATTTAAAGCCTTTTAAGACGTTTCTGAAATAGTTACTACATACATCATAAACTACACAATGCACACAGATTTATGGTAAAATTTAATGTGTGTGATTGCTCTGAGGCAGTATTTGCCTCATTCATCTTATCACATGGGGGTTGCTAGTCCAGGATCAAGGAGAAACGTTTCTGTGTGTCTGGGAGGTACCAGTGGCTTCACCAAGCGCCTGCTTGAGTCTGCTAACCTGACTCTATGCAGTGAAAGAGAGCACAGTGGGGAAAATGTGTGGGACAGTACCAGAAACCTTCTGTGGCTGAAGCAGTTTCCATTGGAGCTATCAGAGATTTCACACCATGACTCAAGAAGAGTCACCAGCTGCACCACTGAAGTTTCTGTTTGCACTTGCCTGGTTCCTGCACCTGGTTTGCAGACAGACAGCACAGGGGTTACATCCTCGGTACTTCCCAGGCTGCAAATAACAGCGAAAACCGCTACAAAAAAAAAATAATCCTTGACTCCAGTTACATAAAGGGTGGGCTGTTTTCCAAGGGCCCCGCTGAAAGGGACACAGGTGTCACCTGCAGGCGTGCAGCAGCTCGCAGGAGGCTGTTTTGGCTCAGGATGGCCGCTCACCAGGTGCACTGCCAGTGTAGGATTTTCATGCTAATGCAGCCGTGGAAAAGGCTCCAGTTAGTCACAACACAGCCATAGCAATGACTGGGGGTCGCGCATGGGTAAAAACTACCGTTCGGCACAAGAGTACCAGCACAGCCTTTCAGGAGAAAGGAGCGGGTGGGAAAAGCGAAGCCTGAGCTCTACTGCCTTAGGGTAAAAGCTGCACAGCTCCTCTGTGCCCACAACCAAGTGTGGACGTGTTGCTCTGAGCAGGATGTTTCCCACTGCTAAGACCAGCAGAACCCAAATCTCTTGTGGCGTATTGTCCTCTTACCTGTCTGGAGCACCCCGCTTGCCCGCTCTGCAGGTACAGCGTGCTGTGCGAAAAAAAACCCAAAACATTACAGCAGGCACATGAGCTGTTTTGCTTATGCTCTGGAGAAGCGCATTTCTCTGGAAAAAGCACGGACATTGGGAAAATCCTCATGAGTAAGTCCAAAATCTGTTTGCTGCTGAGGACATTGAACAGCAGGGAGCTGTTTTGGTTTTAAGGTGGTCTTTTATCATCTCCCAGATTTTTCAAAGCAAAAAGTGCAGGTTATTGTCATTGACTTTTCAATTAATGGAGAATCACGTGGTCTCTCTCTTCTCTGTTTTCTTTACCTCTTCCACCACTTTTATTTTCCTATTAATAGACCGTTCTTTGCCTTTTCAACTTAGCTTTCTCACCTACCCAGCCCTAGTCAATGGGAGCACTTATGTAAGGATTGCACAGTCTGCCCCCTGTGCGTCTTAATGAAATTGAAGAAATGGGGAGGGGGGGTTCTAGTTCTCTAGGATTAGATTCTTCTTTCTCAAAGGCTTTTTTTTTTGGCCTCACAAAATTAGATCAACACTATGTAGAAAACAACCCCCTGTGATCCCAGCTTAATTGCACAATGCCTGCACTTTCTTGAATGTTGTTCCCATCTCTCCAAGATTAAGTAAGATCCAGTGGGTTGGACCTTTGATCTGCATAATAAAGGACAAAGAGGAAGCCTGTAAATCCTTCCTTTCCATCTTTATTCTTTGCAGTTTGGGACCTGAAGGCTTGAAATAATTTTTGCTTGCTAAGAGGAAACTTTATGTAATATATGTGGAGATGCCATTATGCTAATTTAGTGTTGTTAGGAAAAATCAATGTATGTATGTCATCCAACAGCAAGCAATGATCTTCTCACAATCAGCAATTTATCATGCATTGCCAATGCAGTAGGGCTAGGACTATTTTATTCAGATAAATTTCTCATTCATTTAGTCAGTAAATCATGGTGCACTTCATGATAGTCATTTTTAATGTGATTGCATTTTGTTAAGTTTTAATCATGCATAATGGATTTTATCTGGCAATGAGGTCAACCTTTAGTCTCTTCCTCTATCATTTGTATCTTGCTGTCCCAGCATGGAGAAGATCACGGCCATACCCCGGTGCCACTGGGACAAGATAGGGAAATACAAGAGGCAGAGGAAGATGAGCTTTTAAGATTGTTTCTTAAGTATCTGATGCTTAAGTGAACATTTACTCTAGGTGGCAATTGACCCTAGGTGGAACAACCGCAGATTATACTTGCTGTATCTTTGCCTCCGAGTGTGACTGAATTTGCTTGAAAACTGTGCTTGCACAAGCCCTCTAATTACACTTTTGAGCCGATTCAGTTTGAGTCAGGGCTATGAGAGCACCTTTATTCCCCTGGATACCCCGGCAGGGATGCAGCTGGTGCTGCTCTTTTATCTGCAGTCCATGCTGAACTTTTTCATTAGCAAAGCAGTGGAGGATGAGGTGTGGAAGTGAGGCAGGGAACAGTGGTGGTGTTCAGTGAAAGACAGGCTCTTTGCTTTGGTGTCTTCATCTTGAGTCCAAACTTTGCTGTGACTTGGTAGAAAAAGTCCTGGTGTCTTCTGCTACGACAGGAATTTGCCCTGAATCTCCCTTGCAGCTGCAATACAATACTGCTGTTAGTGCTTCTGTTTCTGTATGGCTGTGGAGTGTTTCCACTTGCTTCTTGTGTGTGATTGACTTGATGTTCTTCCCCACTGAAGCAAGCCATGACTCTTTTTTCTGGTCACTTCCCTATGTTTTGGTCATCTCCTGCTGTATCAAATGATCAGGATAACCCTTGTGTGCACTGATGCTGGCACTCTGCACCCTGCTCAGACTTCCACGCGGAGCCCCACGTGCTCTTTACAGGTTGGACTCTCTCTAGTGACTCTGGTGCAAGTCAGGAATACTCACTGAAGTTAACAAAGTTATGCAGAAGCCATTTTAGAAAAGTACTGGGTCTTTTGTTTGGTAAATAAAAATTGAGTAAACCTTCTCTATTTTTTTGTTAATATTTAAGAGAAGAGCACCCTGAAGACATTTTGTATCTTAACAGGTTTTTAGTCTCTCTCTCTCTCTGTGTCTTTCTCTGTCTCTCTAATGCAGCTTTGCCTACAGCCCCATGTATTAGCAATGCAAAGCAGATTTTGAAAGCCAAGGGAATCCAGGCTCTTCCAGATGAACACTGTGATTTAAAAAAAAAAAAATCTAGAAAGAATAAAGGTTGTCCAAGTGGCATATGGCATGACAGTGACCCTGCTGTAAGGACAGACGTACAGAGCTAATGGTAATCCTATACTGGAGCCAGATAACATCCTGAGGTTAGGAAATGAAAGCCCCATGCTTTGGCTTAGTGGAGAATTAGCATGTGGAGCTTGCTTTAGCTCTGGAAACAAGGCAGTTCAGTTCCTAGCCATGTTGCATTTGGGGCTTGCAGCCTGGGTAGCAGCAAGATCCTACCTTGTCCTGTGCAGGAAAATCAGACCCATGTAGTTTGACCAGGGAGCAGCATATGTTTAGTAAAGCTTCAGTGTTTAGATGGATTTGGGGAGAAGGTGTATACTGTTTCTGAGAATAGAAATTAATGTCTGTTCCTGCAGAAACAGGTCATAAGCTGCTTGGTCATATGCTGCTTAAAAACTGTGTGAAGAGGGGGAATAAGTGCTGATACTCGGAGCAGAGTACAATAAACACAATAAATACAGTAGGGTGCAATAAATACAATAAACTGTGACAGAGGCTGCAGCAGCAGGTGTCCAAGGGATGCTTTCAGGGCTGCTTCACATGGAGACCCCAGGAAGAAAACTACAGCAAACTAAGCCTCAGGCGTGTACAAGAGGCACCTCCGCAGACAGGAGTTTAACTTCCTTTAATGACACACCCGAGTCCCAACACTTGTTAGTGGAACTGTAGTTCCTGCGAGTCCCAGCGCTGGCGATGCTCCGGCCAGCAGAGCTGGTGCCCTGGGCCGAGCCCGTGGCACTGGGGCTGGCGGGACTCTGTTGCGATTTCAGATGGTCAGGCACTGCGCAAATACATGTTTTTCTTCCAGAGAGAAAGGGGAGTACACGTGATGAAGCTATTTCACTTCCCAGCAGTGCACAGGCATGGCTTGGCATTGAATGAGTGAATCCCTTGTTACATAAATGCTGTGCCCTTGTTAAAAAAAAAAAAAAAAAGTTGCGGTCAGACAGTAATGAAATCCAAGAATTTTTGCATACTCTAAAAAACTGCCTCTATCTCACCTGAGCCCACGTCTCTCTGCCCTACTGCTTGTGATTTACCCCTCTTTCTTCTGGCTTTTAAATGTGTTTAGCAATGAGATCTTCCTTATGGTTATTTTGTGAAAGAAAGTAGACGATGTCTTCCAAAGCATAATACTCATTATCAATAGCAATTCTTGGAAAACAGAAATTAATAGGGTAGGACCATTGTTTTTTTGTGCAGTTTTCGATGTCTTAGCAGCATTCAGTTAGGCTTGATTTTTAAAATGGCAAAATGATCCTTGTTATAAGTGGTGTCAACAAAAAGGCTGAGCAGCACTGAGATATTTTGACCATACTCATAACATTTCATTTTTTATTTACTTTTATTTTCCTACAGAGGAAGAATTTTGGTACAGGAGAAAAGCACAAATCTTGGCCTAAAAGCAGCATATGATTTTTTTAAAAATGTATTTTCAGGTTTATTTTGGAAGGAAATCTCCTGGCTCAGTTGCAGAAGGTAGAAAAGGATATGAAGAATTTGTCGTCGTTGTTCTTAAAAGCATATGCACATGTTTTGTACTGGATGATTATTGGCCAGGAATGGGGAGCTGTCCTATTATTCTCCTGTTTCATATCAAATGATTTCTAATGAGCTTGTCATTGCAGTACTGGATCCGAGTACAAAATTAAGGCTATGACAAAGTGTTTCAGTCACTTGAAAGTTGAACTGCTTTATCTATTTAAAAGGCATGTATCAGGTTTTTTAATACAGGCTTTTTGAAGGAATTTGGGGCTTATTCCTTTTTATAGAAACAAGCTTGTGTATTTATTGTTTCTCGTTGCATTTTGCATTCAAATGGTGGTGCTATTAATTTTTTTTAAATTGGCCTCTGTGCATATCTGCTTTCCTGTTGCATCATCTGCTGCTTTCCTCCCTCCCTCGAGTAGAGTTACATTGTCTTCATTAGAATAATGCATGATGGGGTAAAAGATGAAACTCATTAAAATACTCACCCAGGAAGTAGTCCGCTTACACAATCCTGTCTTGATTTTGATGCTGTCCCTAGAAGCCGGAGCATGGTTAGTCATTTCTGCACACGCGGGCAAACAACCACTGTGAATGTTGAAAATCCAGTCTGTTAACAGAATAGCTACATTGGTTTGGTTGCAAATGATGGATCACTAATAGCTTAAAACTCAGAAACTGGGAACATCTTTTGTAAATTGAAGAGGATTATTTCATGCTGTTGAGCATCCCTGTCAGAATATAAAAGTCTATTAGCAGAGATGGCATTGCACACCCAGGGGTTGCTTGCAATATGTAATTTACTTAACACACATGTGTAGCAAAAATCACACCCAACAGCCAAGGTTTTAGCTCTGTGTTGCTTCTTTCAGATCGAGCCCATGAATATAAAACATTACATACTACTCGCCTTGCCACTCTGGTCTCTGATCAGGTTTTTGCCTTGTGAAATATGGTTTTGTTCAGCACCTGATAAAGTTTGTAATACAAACAGCTTGCTCAGTAATGGCATTGTGAAAACTCTTTTTACGTAGCTGTTTATCCATGTTCATGTCAAACAAGGTCTTTTCTGAACTTCACAGTATTTCTGCTTGGAGTGCTAAAAATGAATTGAATAGAGTTGTAAGAATTGAGCCAGTACGTCTGTTCTTGTTCCATACTCTTGGCTGTAGGTGTAGTATCTTGGTTCACACTAACTACAGTGTTCTTCACGTGCAAAGAGAAGTTTTCAAAAGGGCAGTGATGCCCCCAGATCCCACAGAAAGTGAGTGCAGGTTGGATCTCTAATTCTCATTTCTTATTTTCAAAATTTCTTTCTGCATCTTTATTATTTTCCTCTGACTAGACAAGAATGCCCACACATCTTCCCAGAGTTGGTCAATCTCATCAGGAACATATATTCCCAGCTACCCTTCCCATATTCCTGGTTTCATAGACATTGACTGTAAGACCCTGAGATTATCAGAGCCAAATTTAGAATATGAAAAGGAAATTTCACCTGCTTGTCACTTTGTTTCTGTTAGAGTTGTACCAAAGGGGCTTTTGTTCCTCACGCCACCTCTCCATAGCCTGTGTCATGACGTGATGTAGCGCTGGCATATTGGGAAATCCTTCCAGTTCTGGAGACTTAAAGACTAGGCCTTGGAATCGCAGCACCTTTGCCTAAATCAGTGGTCTTACTAGAGACACCTAGATACTCTCAGAAACAAGGATGTAACTTTTTAGAGAAAGATGGGCAACCAGCAGAGAGTTGCAGCTGGAGAACATATTTTTTTCTCTAGAACAGATGAACACTTGCTGGTCATCGCAGTAGAGAAAGAAGGCTCCTGAGTGGCAAGGCTTTCTTGGCAAATGCGTTGTCTGTCACAGGGCAGAACTGCTCAGGATCCTTCCGAAATAGGTCAAGTGTCTGTCAGCAACTCAGTCTTTGACGTACACAAATCTTATCCCACTTTTGTGCACTCCTCTTTCTTTAAACATCCCCCTCTTTGAAACCTTGAAAGGGTGAAAGAATCTACTGCTAAATGTTACTTTCTGCTGAATGATGCACTTGAGTGTCTTGTGAGAGAGATGGCGTTTCTCAACCCTATCGCCTTTTCTGTTTGGAAGGCCCTTTTGTTCCCTAATAGGTTAGGTATGAACGTCCTTGGGGCTCTTGCCTCTCAGCCCGGGATAAGCCTTTGCTCTGTACCTCTGTCTGAGAAGAGCATGGTGAATGGAGGCGAGACTGAGGTGTACACAGCCGACATAGAAACCTTACGAAATATTGAAGCTTCCTTGAATACGGAGTCCCTGCGTTCTCCACGGTTCTCGCACTGATGAGGAGCAGGAGTCAGTTCCCCTCTTGTTGAGCAGATGGATTAATCCTGAAGAAATACTGTGCCTTGCTGCAGTCCCTCTTGGGCTCCTCACTCCCAATACAGCTGCTTTGCACCAAACCACTGAGAGATTCCTTCCCCTCCATGCACTAGGTAACTTTTGCAAGGAATTAAACAAAGGTGAGATGGATAAATAAGCAGAGCACCAGACATCATCATCTTCCAAGGCGGTGAATATTGCAGTGCCCGTCAAACCCCAGCTGGGAAGGAAGACACCTTGTCCTGCCTTGTCTGTGGATGTCCAAGGTCTGATGCCTCCAATCTCCATGACCTTACCTATGATGACTGCACATCTTTTTCACTTCCAGAATCTTTGGAAAGAGGAGATTAGGTCCTGACTATCTGGGAGAGCAACAAATAGAAGACAGCATACAAGGGGTACGGACACAGGGAGCTTCTTCTGAGCTTTCTTATTAGTGAGCTAGGATAATGTGTAGCATTACTGGCAACTTCATCTCAAAATGTATTAACATACAGAGCATCCTATTGGGCTTGCATTGATGCACACACACCCCCAAAACCAGACACCCACAAAAAAAGCACCAACAGCTTCAGCTGGACACTTTTAGATTTAGCAAAAAGCTTTTGAGAAAACTTCCATGAGAGTCATTGTTTTTCTGGAAACATGGATTCCATTTTTCTGTGTAAGGAAGAGAGTCTGCTCTGTGCAGCCCGAACAGGAGAGTGGAGCAGCAATGGGAATTAGAGTGAATTTTCCCCCATTAGTGGAGAGATCGCTTTAGACTTCCACCTTGTTAAATGGCTGGCTGCAATCGTGCATGATTAATGGACAAAATGAAAATTAGATTATGTGTCTTTACTCTTCATGTGACCTCTACTTTCTCGTGCAAGCAGTCTGGGGGGAGAGGAAAGAAAAAAAAAAAAAAGAAAAGAAAAAATTTTAAATCCTGTCTAAATACCCTTAGCAGAAGGGGGAGAGGAGAGGAAAGGTGCAAATCCCCACTGTAAATTATATGCTGTCCCCAGAAATCACAGCTTCTGGAGTCTGAATTCTACAGTACTGAAGTTTGAGGAAGTAAAATGTGGAAAAAACCTCAAAGTTTCAGACTGCCGGTCAATAGTCTCCACAGATGTCAGTCACCCATGTGGAACTGCATCCTGTGGGGAATCTGGTTTCCCTGCCGCAGCTGCACACAGGAGGTGACCTGTGTTTCTGACACAGGCTATTGGAACAAATGCTTTCCTCCTCCCGGAGGGAGGTGTTACTGTGCTGCCCATCTTTGGACTTCTGTTTGGGCAATAAATTCGAAGACACCAGTCTTAAAGGCAGAGGCAAATCCCCGCTTACCTGCAGGCATGGGGTTCTGTGGCAGCTTGGACATCCTTCATGCTGCCTTGTGATCAGAGCATGGATCTCTGCTCCCGCTCAGGGGCATGTGCATGCATGGAGGCACCAGGAGCCCGTCCTGCTTTTCAGCCCACAATGTGCTTCAGCTTGGGAAGCAAGAACGTGTCTTGCTGTGCCTTCTACATCTGGACGGAAAGATTCACATAGAAATCCTATATTCACTTAAGATAACTAAAAATGAACATGTTATGTGAATTGCTACCCCAATAACCTTAATGGGAAAGGCTCTTCTTCCTATCAACACAATGAAACTAAGAGCAGGAGCATAATACCAGACTGTATGGAATTGCTAATTCCTCCCTGTTTTTTTCCATCTGTGGCCATTGGCTTTAGGAACTCAGGAAATATGGTTTCATTTGAAGAGACCTAGGTACAAAACCCCCACACAGCTTCTGCTTGTTCTTGAGGCTCAGAAGGGATGATGAGTGAGCACCGTGCTTTGAGCTGCAGGGGACAGTCCCTGTTTTCCAGCTCATATTTTAGCATGGAGTTGATGCTTGGTGTCTTCTTTGGAAGGCCTCAGATCCTGTAGACCCAGCTTATGCAAAAGTCTTAATTTTTGTGCTTTCCAAAAAGCCTCATCTAGCAAAGGAAAGTGTGAACCTGGTACCTGCAGCAATAGGCAAATGGAGAAAAATACAAAATTTAAATAAGAGAAAATAAGAAAGCCCGTGCTGTGATTTTAGGGATTTGCTTCCTGATTTTTAAACATGCAGGGTTGGCTGCTCTATATTGCAGTCTCCCTAGCATAAGAGTTAAAAAAATGCTGTAAGAGACCTCGGGGGTTTCCCGTGGGAAACGGTAACTAGGCCGTGGGTATGCTTGCTTTGGAGGTACATAGAGTTTCCTTTAAATTGATCCGAAAATCAGAGGCATAAGGGAAGAGGAGAGGGTTCTGAGCAGAAGCTCTTTTCAGGATTGGTATGTTTTTCCTTGCTTTAATCAAGTTATTTTGTCCATTTTAAGGAAAATGAACCATTTGTGCTGATTCTGTTCCTTTTTGTTGTCTCTTGACACTGACCCAAAAGTTGGGCAGTGCAACATCAAGGTGGGTAATGATAACCTTAATGAGGGCCTCACGCGAACTCCTTATGCATGACATTACACTATTCTCAACTGGTTTGTTTGGCCACCTTCTGCTTAGTTAGTAAACACAAGACCTGCCGCAGCACTGCTCAGCCGTTGCTCCAAAGCCGCCTGCTTCACCCACGTGAGCTGCGGCAGGAGGTCCCCTCTCCGTGCCCCTGCAGAGGGACAGAGGACACGATGCACCCGTGTTCTTTGTCCAGTTCATGCCCATTTTCTTTTTCGACTTCCACGTCGGAGCTTTCTGTGCGTATCTTGTCATCTTCTAATGGTTCCTTTTGTAAAGGGCGGAGGGAGCCCTCTGGGAGTCTGTCATCTCTGCCAGAGCTGTCTGGTTTTACAGTGAGGGACGTAACTGAAGTGACCCACCTCTGCAAAAGCATAGTGGGAGACCAAGCACTGTAGCTTTTATCTTGACATTGCTTGTCAAGGTCAGCCTAGTCCCGGAGAAAACTACCAGTCTCCTCTTTCAACAGTTTTACGGCAAGCTTGCATTCTGTAGTTCAGTTTGCTCTCTGTAAAAAGATCCTCTTGTTTCGAAGGGGATGGTGGAGCCTTAGAGAATGGCCACAGGAAACAGTGGCCCACATCTTAAATGAGATTTTTTTAAGCCCCTTTGTAAAGTCTATCATTTTTAAAATGAAACCCATAGACCCGAATGCTTTAAACAGCAAGTTAAGGACCATGTTCTTTGTGGAGGTGGAGCTGGTCTTGATATATGAATGAGAGTTGAATACATGTATAATTGGGCATACATTTCTACACAGGTATTTTGACCAGACCGTCAGCTAATAGCTCCAAATAAGATACTCTGTCCTTTTATATCAGTTCATCTGCCACTCAGACATCCTTAGCAAGATATATGCTGCTTTTTATGCATATAACTCTTGTTAATGCTAAGGATCGTTATGAGTATGTGTGGAGAGGTGTCCTTGCTACATCCTTTCAGGATATTGTCTCTGAGGAGAGGGAGTTACTGTTTGTACGACATGGCTGTCCAGAAATGCTTGCAAATCAAATGCTTTTATTTGCTTTTTCTGCAGAGAGGGAGGAGGAGGGCTGCACACCTTAAAATATTCCCTCACCCAGCATCTTGCTTTAAAGAACAAAGTCCTTTTAGATTTGCCGGAGCTCAAAAAGGCATTCAATCACATCCACTTTGAATAATTTGGTATGAACCTGTCTTGTCAGTTAGATATCTGTCTGCAGAAAGTCTGTTTTTAAAAAAATTGTTTTGGTTTGACACTATCTCCTGTCCAAAAAGGGAGGGGGTGTCAGGGAACCCTAAGTTTGTTTCCAGCCTCTAACGCAGCTGGGCACATGACATGCAGTGAGTCACTTAACTTCTCTCTTTCTTCTTCTCTTTCTGGTAGAACAGTTTCCCAGTGTATCTTGTCTTTTGTGTTGCCCATCTGTTCCGTTCTGTGCTTTTTTTGGACAAGGATTTCCATTATTCCTCCAGCAAGCCATGTAGTTGGGGCATAAGGCGTAGCAAGTGGTGATTGCCTGTTCAACGTATAGCAAATGTGAGCGCAGAAAAGCAGGGCTTTATTTACACAACAGTTCCAGTCTGTGCCGTGGCACTCCATTAGATGCGCAGGAGGCTAGCAGCAACACAGCTACACATGTTCTGTAATATGCCTACTCCATGTGGTGTTTTTCAGCCTCCTGGGAGAGCCTGCCTGCTAAAGTTCTGCAATCTGGATCTGCTGTGTATTCAGTGTTATTTTGGTACCAGCTGATAGCATAAAGGCTGAATAAATTTGCTTCATGTTAGACGTGACCCTCTGCAAATAAACGTGCATGTTAAGAAACCCCTCCATGCCATAATTAGTTGTCTGTAAGCCACAGTGTCATTGTGCAGAGTAATTAGTTCTGTTTATTTAAAGGAGCCCCGGAAAGCTATTAGCAGTTGCCAGTGGACCAACAACGAGAAAAAGAAAAGATAAAAACCCACGTGTGGTGGTTATTAGTCTCTTCATCATACTAATGGACAGCTTGTAAGGAATGGGACTCGCTATCTGTGGCACCGAGTAACAGTGAGCGTGCGGGGGCATTGTCTCTTCTGGCTGGCGATAAGGGCGACTGGTGGCGGGCTTTGATAGGATGCTCATTTTTATCTGCTAAGTGCACGGTGCTTGTAAAAACAGCAGTGGCCTTGTTACCACTTGACACGACACTACTTTTAGCTGTTTACGTTGACGCACCACTACACTCTTTTAAAGCTTCAGCCGGGGGTCAGATTCATTAGAGTACTTCAGCAATGATCCTGGTACAGCATCTGCCCTGGGTCCTGTGCGCTCCCTGCTCCAAGCAAGGGGGAGAGAGTCAGCGTAACCCCATGGATAGTCTTCTCTTGCTTGCCTTCTCTTTACTTTCTCTGGGGAAGTGCTCCAAGGCTTTTGGAGAAGCAAATGAAGTCCTTCATTTGTCTGTAGGTGTGCCTGCATGAGGAGAGGGAGGAATGGCAGGAACGTTTCTGAGAGCAGAGCTCTAGTGGGGGCTAGGTTCAGATAGATCTTGCGTAGATCTAGGCCTGCCGAACTCCATAGGGTTAAAAAGAGTCCCAGCTACAGCCATTGCCTCTGAAACCTGCAGCATTTAGTGTATTGGAGTTCTTTCCTACAAGATTTCTAAACCAGGCTATT
>NW_010112548.1:0-5483 GCF_000699245.1 Pterocles gutturalis | reverse complement strand
CTTTCCCTATTCTGTAATTCTCTAGCTTGGCTTATAAATTTTACAGAGAGGTTATTAGCTGTAAAGGGTTGTGACAAAGGACCTGGGAGCAGGAGGGAAACTTAGTTAAACTTTTCTTCCCTGCCCCCAGCTCTAGATTTAGCAGCAGTGCTAAGTCTAGGTGTGCTCTCGGTCTTTGTAAAGATCGGTACCTGCAAGGAGATCAGCGAGGAATCCCAGGCTCCAAGGAAAAGGTCTCTGCCATGAGGGTGAGAAAATCTTCTGGAGTTCCCCACTGAGACTGCGGTAACTCTTACGTGATGAGCTGCCTCCTCGGTCAGCTGGAGTAGAGACTATAGAGTCTCACCTAGAGACTATAGGTGATACTAGGAGGGAGCCCTGGCCTGAGCTTCTGTGCTGAGAACGTGTTGATTTGCTACTGTAAGTCCACACACAAGTGGGAACAGTTCTGGTGGAAGCAAAGCTGCGTCTCCCAAACCCTGACAGCTTTTGCAAGAGGATGTTGCTGCCTACAAGAGGGGACAGTCTTCAGAAAGTGTCAGGAAAGCTCTGGCAGTGGTGCATGACTATAATCCATCTAATATCTGTCAGGGCTCCTTTGTCTGAGCTTCTGCAGAAGCTCGTTTTCAGATCTCTGTTCTTCAGGGTGTCCTGGGTAATTTCTGTGTATAAACCAAACCAAACTGAAATCCCATTAAATAACTAAGTAAATCCCATCTCCTCAGTACCCTCAGATTTGCGTAATAGGTCACACGATGTATTAGGGGCTGTTCCTTAGATTTTCTTTTACTTCTGGATGCTGTCACTTCTGTGTGTCATGCGAGATAAATAATACTGCTAGGAGTCTGAAAGCTGCGCCTTTTTATGGCCAATTTTCTATATTATTCTCTGAATTCTCACTGCGGATTTCCTGCCCACCTTTGCATGTGGCTATTGTGTCCTTTTCCACAATCAGCCGTGCGTGAGGATTGCTGCGTGTGTAAAGCATCTGTAATCATTCAGCTGAAGGTGTGGGGGAAGGTAGTGAGCAAAACATATGAGTAAGATTTTTGCAAGCATATTTGAGTCATTTGTCGTGAGTTGCTTGTTTCCATGGGAATTAGCAAGTGAGAGAAGACATAAGTGAATCTTATTCCCGGCTTTAGCCTCCTCTTGCCTCAAGTCTGGCTGCATCAACCTGCAGGACCTATAATTTAGACCCAGGGGTGACTGAGAGAGCTCGTTTTTTTAAATTATTATTGCCGTGAAGAGATGGTGACCTATCAAGGGAGGAGAGGAACTGCATGCCTACTTGTTAGAACAGCCCAACACTGCAGCCCAAACTTCTTTGTGTGGCTGTAAATATGCCAGGCTTGCCTTTGTGGTGAACCACAAATGCTCTCAGACTTTTGAGGAGCCTGGGGACACAATTCCAGATCCTAAGGAAGAACAATTCGTCTCTTTCCCCATCCCCCTATGCACACATACACCATCCCCTTGTCTCTTTTTAGGTCATTTATAATCAGCAGTCATGGAGCACTGGCCTCATTAGTGATATAGCCATTCCTTCAGTGCTTCAGAAATAATCATTTAGAAAAAATGCGCGGTTTTCTTCCCTTGAGAGCCCGTGAGTGATGAATTTATTTCAGTCTGGCTGTCTTGGCTGTCTTGCTCAGCCTTATTTCCATATTTATTTCAACAAATAATGTACTATGGGAACAACAAACCACACTCTGTGAGGCAGGCAGGATGGCCTGGGCAGGGAGGGGTTAACCAGGGAGATGGCATTCAAAAGCTGGGGCTCAGGGGGAGACATTTTTATTCCAAATCATTTTTTAGTGTATGTACTTTCTGAGTGTTTGTGTTTGTAGAGGTTTAGAAGCCCTGGGATTTGGACATTGATTTATTCATAGGGCACCGTTCAGAGAACAGACATTGTCCCCTGAGCAGTCCCAGCCACCGACCTGTCTCCTGAAGGGACCGTCCCTTTTGGAATGGCGGACAGGTGATTAACTTTCTATGCCAGCTCATGACTCGGGTCTCTCGCAAGCAAGCACTGCTAATTGTGACCGGCCAGGAGGGCTGGTGTACTGGGACCGATGTACCAGCCGAACAAGGCTGTGAGCAGCCCTGGCACGCTTCTTTGCGCCATCTCCAGGAAGCAGCACTTGCAGCTACTGTAAACCAGCCTCATAGAAGGACTTAAACTCATGATTTTTATTCTCTCAGCAACCGTTTCAGTAATTGAGTGCTACACTCTGGAGCCTAAGCGCCAAGGTCAGTGGCCAAGGACTGGGAGGCAGAGCTCCTGTCTCGTCTTCCCATCTTCAGACATCCCAGACAGCCCAACTGTGCCACCGCTTCCCAGTGTGCAGATCAGAAATAAACACAGCCCCTTCCTCCAGCTGCCCCAGTGACACTAGGTTTATTTGAATAACACTCAACACTTTGAATCCCTTGAAATACGCTTTCTAAGGATGGACCTTCCCAATGGGTAGTAAGCCCTTCCCGTTCAATCTCTCAGCACCCCTGCTGACTCCTGCTGCTGGACAAATAAATCTGAGTACATGGCATCGCCTTGTGCCATGTGGTTGCAGGCACAGATCAGTTATGCGTGCCATGCGTTATATTTGCAGTTTGGTTTTATGGGTTCTTATGAAAAGGAAGGTTGAGCCTGTCCTCTGTCAAAATATAGCCCCTCTACTGCCCTCCTCCCATCTCCCCCCGCTCAGGACGTGCAGGCTCACATGTGAAGTGGTGTTTCTGCTACAGCTTGTGTCTGCGTTTCATTTGTTTCCTGGGATGGCTTTTCTGAAGCATCTGGAACTTGTCACTTTTGCGTCTATCTGTAAAATACGTGTAATTTGCTTTGCTCTATGTTTTCAAAAGCAGCTCCCATTCAGAGTTACTTACAAGTAGCAGCCCTGTGTATTTTGTGTATGTGCGTGCACACATATTCTTAATGCCTCTTCCAGCTTTTGTTTTTCTTAGTTAACACAGCATTCATTTACCTAAAACTCTTCCCCTGTTGGATTGTTAATTAACAGATATTTTCAAAGTTTTTTCCTCTTCTCTACCCCTTTTTTACTGAACTTTCGAAGGCCCAAGCTGACCAGGTCTCTGCTAGTGCAACTCTGATAGGTGAGGGACTAATATTTTAGACCTAGTTCAAATGCTGCTTGTGTCAGCCTTCAATTTTAGAGAAAAACGTCCTCCTCCAGTCTTTTCCTTTAAGGCAAAATTATTGTTTCCTTCTTTTCATCTGGTTTCCTGATGCACTGCTGCCTAATCACCTTGGTAGCAGCACTGTAACCCGGTACTGGGGGGAGAAGTAGCAGTTGGCTTGCTGGCTTCTCCATGGAGAAAAATCAATGCATGCATCTGCCCTACTTTTGGGCTAAGTGTCATCAGCTCAGGAAATCTGGGGGGTGGGGTGTAACCAGGAGGGCTCCTAACAGTGGCATCTCTGTGTGAACAGGGAGGGTTCTCAGGGGAGGAATTCAGCACTTTGCTCTTTCCAGCTGCTGGTTGGGAATGCTTTCAGCTTTTGCAAAGTCATGCCTCCCTTGCCTTTGAAGAATTTTCTTAAGAGGAAGCATAGAGCCATATCTTTGAAACCCTGTGCTGGTCACCTTTATTTCACAGTTCAGGAAAATGGCTTGAAAAGTCTTTCACATCAGACAAGAGTAGTGGGAGAGGGGACAGATTCTGAAAGAGAGAGCAGGTAGATTTCAGTTTGCCTTACAGGCCTCAAGTATATCTTTGCTTTCTGACAGAGAAACTCCTGAAAGTCTCTGAGACTTTTTTTCATCTTTCTTGAAGAGCTGGAAGCTTTGCATTTACAGAACAGATATCCTTTGTTACAGATTTTTAATTCCTTATTAAAATGGATACAAGGAAGAATCCATGCCGCACAAACTCAGGGGGAAGCAGCATTTTAAATGGAATGATTAAAACCCCTGCCTTCTCCCATTGCTTCATTTGTCACTTTTGACTCCTGTGATGTCACCCATTTGCTCCTCTCCAGTTGTCATAGCTTTTGCTGGAGAAGAGAAGAAAAGCTCACCTTGGGTGTCCATATGCAACATGAAAGGCAAGTGAAAAATAAAATAGAGGAGGGGGAATAGATCTTTTAATCTTTTCAGATCAGAATGAACTGGGGATCAGCCCTGGGCTGGCACCTGATATACTTTCTTGATTCTCGTTAAGTTGAATGTGTGATAAACTACTATAAAACATTTGGCTTCAGACACAAGAGCAGGCTAAGACACTGTGCAGATGAGCACGCCCAGATGAATGATCAGAAGTGATGGGTCAATATATACAACAAAGACATGTCTGAAACTTTTCGTCATTAAGACAGCATGGGGAGGAGGTTCCCTCTGCACAGGCAGGGAGTGAAGAGCATCGTTGAGGTTGCTGGATCTTACACTTAACATGTTAGCCAACTAAATCACAGTTTACACCAAAAAGTTGTGAGCTTCTGTAAACTATAGGATTGCTGGTGATATTAATTTACTACAAATCCTTCCTGTAAGCTCTTTGTAGGGTTACATACTGTGAGCTTCTCTTTCTGTTAATCTTTTCTTTTGTGAGACTGAGTTTAGTGCTGGTGAGGAAAGGCAGCCTGATGTCCGTGGAAAATGAAATCCTGTATTTATCCATAGACTAAGCGCCAGCTGTTCCAGCAGAGGAACCCACAGCAAGATTGAATTCAGCTCACTCAGCCCTCTCCTTCCCCTTGGTTTGTCTTCTCTGATTGCCTGTTGTGCAGTGAAATTGGTAAGATGGATGTATCATCAATTCTGAGTTAGACTGACACTGTTCAGTTGCCCAGATGCCTTTCAATAGCTTTTCAGGTTTTGTCAAGTACAGTGATATCAAGCCCCTTGCCTTACATCTGTCAGTCAAGGCAGGGGCTTTGGAAGACCTGTGCTTTACCTTTTGAGTTTTGCGAACTATGCTATCACAGAATCGCAGAATCACAGAATGGTTTGGGTTGGAAGGGCCCTTAGAGATCATTGACTTCCACCCCCCCTGCCATGGGCAAGGATACCTCCCACTAGCCCAGGCTACCCAAAGCCTCATCCAGCCTGGCCTTGAACCCCTCCAGGGATGGGACATCCCTGGAAATAACCCAACCCAGCTGATGCCATCTTCCTCATCCGGAAGCGAGGTTCCACTTGTGGCTGTTATTTCCCAGTCCTCTCTGTGTGTCTGCACAGAAGGTGGCCACCAAAGGGTGAGTGTTGCTCGAGATTCAACCCTTGACATCGCAGTCCAAAAAGAGCAGCATCGTCCCAGTAACTGCTGCCAACCCCCCAACTTCCTCTAGCGATGGCAAGCTTATCGCTGGAGTGCAGCACTAAGGAGAGCAGCCAACCCCCTCTTACTGCCTTTCAAACCTGCCTGGGACTTGAGGCGAGGCTGGAGAAGGGCTCTGCCAGCGGCAGGTCTAGAACCTCCTGCCTGCCAAAAAAGCCCAACTCCAGAATTCATACCTG
>NW_010112547.1:2452-3407 GCF_000699245.1 Pterocles gutturalis | reverse complement strand
CACAGGACCCCCAGGAGGGCAGCTGGTACGGGGGGGCTTTGAAGGGCCGGAGCCCCGCAGCCGCCGCCTGGCCGCCCGCACCTGCACCACGGCTCTCCTGGAGGCGGGGGACCTGGCCGGTCAGCCCGGAGGGCAGGGTGGGGGGTACTGTGCCTTGCTGCTTGCAGGTCACCCTGGAGGACACAGTTTTGGGAGCCAATCTGAACTTTATAACACTAAATTTAAAGGCCAATCCACTAGCTTGGCACTAATGAATTTCTTAAAGGGTCGCAGTTGGTTTTCCATAGTGAGTACTTCAGGTGTTGTATATTTACTATAATACAAATTCAAAGCCGCTCACATATGAAAATCTCCAGGAGAATCCCTCACACAGCGAGTGCAGCCCAGAGCTGCTCCTGTGGGTAATAACTAGCCAACACTCACACCCCCTCTGAGCCCACGTGAGTCAGTCTGGGGTCCCCCCCAGACACAGCTGAGTGGTGTGCAAACCTCACATAGGAGCTGCTGAGTTATCAGACCAGTAGTTCTGCTTGTACTTTTTCTTAAGATTAAAAAATAGGTTAACTGATCTTATTAAAGTGTGTTTTATCACAGGACTTGAAATCGTGAAAGTATTGTAAAAGCAATTAAGATTACTTTAGTTTTTACTTAAGTGATTTTATCCCATCATCTTTTCCTCCCCTCTCCAAAGCCTGTTCTGGTACATCCACCTGTTTTCCTGTTTTCTTTTGGACCTTGTTTACCAATTAGTAGTGATTAATGCTATTGAGCACTAATTTACCTAGAAATATTGCTGATAACAGCTTAATCCAGCTGCTTTTTACAACCGAGTGCTGTAAATACAGTTTGCAAAGCGAACACCCAGCTGTATAAACTGACTATAGGTGTTTATACGTCTTCGTGATACTGTGTAACTAACTGCTTGTCACTCTGTTATGGTTTTGTGGGGGGGGGG
>NW_010112547.1:2162-2433 GCF_000699245.1 Pterocles gutturalis | reverse complement strand
GGGGGGGGGGGAGTGTTTGTCTGGTAGCAGGGAGGGGTGTAATGGCTCCTTAAGCAACTGCTAAGACTTCCCCTAGCTTCCAGTCTGCTGCTGGAAGCACGGGAGTGGTTACAGTGGTGCCTTCTTTTTAAATTACTCTTAACAAGTCACCCACCCCCCCACACGTTTGGTAAAGTTAAGGTGAGGGAAGGGGCACCACCATCATGTAGCCTCTATAAGGAACTGACTGAAGGTCCCCCAGGTTCAGGCTGGACCCACCCCAGGCCCGGGC
>NW_010112547.1:0-2003 GCF_000699245.1 Pterocles gutturalis | reverse complement strand
CTCGCCCGGGGGTCCGTTTTCATGGGAGCCGATGAAGACCTGAGGGCGGAGAGAGAAGGAAGATGCTGAAAGAGGCAGCCATGCAGACACTGGGTGAGAACCATGAGAGGGAACGCTCTCAGCATTTCCCCTGCCACGTGGTGAAGAGCCACGGAGGACCCCACACAGGAACTACTGTAGCCCCGTTTGGAATTGAAAAGCAGCCGTGGAGGACCCCACCCTGGAACTAGAAGTTGCTGGGGGGACTGTAGCCCTGTTGGAAAAGGACTCACGCTGGAGAAGTTCTGGAGAAGGACTCCCCAACCGCTGGAGCCAGGAAAGACTGTGAGGAGCTCTCCCCTGAGGAGGAAGGAGCGGCGGACTGACTGCACCCCCCACTCCCTGCCCCCCTGCGCTGCTGGGGGAAGGGGAGGAAGTCTTTGGGCTTTGGGAAGAAGGGAAGGGTGGGGGCGAAGTGCCTTTTTAAGTTGTGGTTTCTCTCTTTCAATATCTTGCTTCTTGTTGTAAATAGTTAATAAATTCAGGCGTTTTCTTGTTCTTCACGAGTTGTGTTGGTTTCTTGCCCATGACCCTAAGTGGTGAGTGAAGCCCTCACTTTCCCTGCCTCAGCCCACCAGGTGTTTAGCACAAACTGTCCCCGTGGTTTTATAAACCACTACACACTCCCTCTATGAAGTGTATACTTTCTTTTTTTTTTTTTTGTTTATAGAGCTAAATAAAAATATTTAACCAAAGACCTTGGCTGTGTCTCCTATGGAGAAGTTAATTCCCCAAAATGTCTCTATCCCTCTTAGTTTGGATGTGACTCATTTCCTCAGCCCACTCAGGGAACTGGGAGCCAGAGGAGATGGGAAAAAAAGGATCACAACCTCCATGTCCGTGAAAAGAAAGCGTGAAGCAAGGCTGGTCACGTTTACCGCTGAGTGGTACTGTTACTGGCAGTGGCAATTAGCAGCTCTGTGGCTGGGCCATGCACTATTTTTATATTGCTCACATACCACATCATCACCACATACCACCTTCCATCACTCTTTGGAAAGGAATATTATAGACACTTAAATGGAATTTGCAGATTGTACAATAACACCTTAAGGAAAAAATTTAAGTGAAAAGTGCTTTGTGATTCTACTCACACAACTGATAGGAAGAGGAATTTTTAAACAAATTCAAGTGTGATGTGTACATTTAACTCTGGAGTCCCCTTCCACAGGCTTACACACCTCACCTGTCTCATTTACACTCTCATCTGGAAGAGTCTGCCTCCTTTTTTGGCAGCAGTTTTTAGGAATGATACCTGGAGGGAAGAAAAAGTAAACTTCCCTTACTTCAGGAGAAGTTTCAGGTCAGGCTTCCCTGAAGGAGGTTTGGAATTTACATGTGTTAATTGCAGGGCATTTGATCTGCTAGAGCACAGGAGCAGCAGTTGTCCTAAGATACAGAAGGATAAACAGATAAGGAGCACAGAGAAAACCCCAGGTAATTAGAAAAAAAGAGTATTATGTGTTGAAATGAAAGAGCTATACCAGCAAACAGATTTTGAGCTGGTGTAACTGTTTCTGCCTGGGGAAGGCTGCTGACAGAGTTGTATCACTACAGCAGTATTGACAGGGCCTTAAATATGGGCAAAGGCTGAGGGAATGGAGTTTGAGATTGCCTCATTCAGCTGGAGGGCTCCGCTCACCAGCCATCTACATTTCCCTCAAAACCAGGCTCCTCCGGCCATGGGGGCTCACCTGTGTCAGGCTGAGAGCTGAACTCAGTTATAACTCTGACCACACCTTTCTCGTTCTTGCATCCAAACAGCAATTAAGAAGCAGTTTATTGGGTTTTGTCATTTTTCTTCTTGGTTTGTAAGCCATGTGAAACACAAAAACTAAGATCAGGAAGCAGCCACCTTTTCTGAAGGTTGTGTTTTACAGGGGTCAGGAGTGAAAGCTTTGCCCGGCTGAAGTTAAATGGGAGTTTTGCCAATGACTTCGGTGGAGCCTGGATTTTTGCCCAGA
>NW_010112546.1:0-462 GCF_000699245.1 Pterocles gutturalis | reverse complement strand
GGACAGGCACCAAAGCAGTGGGCGCCCCACGGGCATGGGCACACCAAGGGTGACGGGCACCCCATCGGCAGGGGCACCCCAAGTGTGATGGGCACCCCAAGGATATGGGCACCCCAGGGGTGATGGACACCCCAATGAACAGGGACCCCATGGGGAGTGGAAACCCAGCGATGGGTACCCCATGGGCATGGGCACTCCAACTGACAGGCACCCCAAGTGATGGGCACCCCAAGGATATGGGCACCCCAGGGGTGATGGACACCCCAATGAACAGGGACCCCATGGGGAGTGGAAACCCAGCGATGGGTACCCCATGGGCATGGGCACTCCAACTGACAGGCACCCCAAGTGATGGGCACCCCAAGGATATGGGCACCCCAGGGGTGATGGACACCCCAATGAACAGGGACCCCATGGGGAGTGGAAACCCAGCGATGGGTACCCCATGGGCATGGGCACTCC
>NW_010112545.1:6368-12651 GCF_000699245.1 Pterocles gutturalis | reverse complement strand
AGTACCTCAGCCTTCTCCGTATCCTGGGTCACTAGGTCTCCCGTTTCTTCCGGAGGAGGCCCACATTTTCTCTAGTCCTCCTTTTATCACTGACACACCTATAGAAGTTCTTGTTGCCCTTTACATCCCTGGCCAGATTTAATTCTATCAGGGCTTTAGCTTTCCTAACCTGATCTCTGGCTGCTCGGACAATTTCTCTGTATTCCCCTCAGGCTACCTGTCCTTGCTTCCACCCTCTGTAGGCTTCCTTTTTGTGTTTGAGTTTGCTCAGGAGTTCCTTGTTCACCCATGCAGGCCTCGGGGTGTTTTTGCCTGCCTGCCTCTTTGTTGGGATGGAATAGCATCTTATCAAGATTACCAAAGACGAAATTAATCTCTGCTTCTATTGCTAAGAAGAACAGACAGTGTCACCTTTCATAACTAAGTAGTTTAAGAATTATTGAAGTCTAAAAGACTCTTTCAAGAACTAAATACATGAAAAAAGTTGTCTTGGCTCATTTCAAACACCTGCTCAGTTTTGAGTAAAGTCTGAAAGACACACTGAAACCGGATCACATAGAAAAAGATCTAAAACACTGGAGCTGTTTCGACAATTTATCTTAGAAGGACTGAGGATTAGAAACTTGCCATGGACAACACTACTATCAGATGATAGCATAGATGATAGTATCAGATGATAGATTCCACCAAGGACTGACAAACCAAGCACGCAGCTACAGTGGATCCTAGGATCTGCGCAGGGTCTAGAAGATCCTCCTCCAATGCAGGGAGAGGCTGAGCTGTCCCTTCCCAGCTGAGCAAGGAGCAGCTTCCAGTCCTGAGCTTCAGCAGAGAGGGACTCAGGACTTTCTTTGAGCCCCTCACGTTAATCTACCCTTACCGACAAACAGCAGCAACCAGGCAAGAACAAAACCGCAACAGACTTCTGCAGTCTAGCAAGGCTCCTGCGCCAGGCACAAGTCTTGCACAA
The DNA here is from genome assembly GCF_000699245.1 of Pterocles gutturalis. Lineage (NCBI taxonomy): Eukaryota > Metazoa > Chordata > Aves > Pterocliformes > Pteroclidae > Pterocles > Pterocles gutturalis. The sequence goes on along the minus strand of NW_010112545.1, from coordinate 11,681 downwards.
GTCAAGAAAGCAGTCTGCCTTTTTTTCCTGTATGAATTGTTACAATCAAGCTCTGCTGCAGGTTTTTCTACTTCTGCTAAAACCAAACTGTTTAAATTGTGCATTCTTAGTGAGCCATCAGTAGCATGGGTGAAAAATAAGGATCAGGTGTGATTTGCATTGGATCAATGATTCACCGTACTCCTTGTGTCAAGACTGCTCCTTGGCTGGCTTGTTGTATAGAACTGAATACAAATAGCTATCTTAGGTTCTGTCTCTATCAGAGGTTTCTATTTGCCACCTACAAGAACAGTATTTCTGGGAAGTTCCTTTTTAAGGAACAGGGTAAAGAACCGTAACTTTCCAGTGGACCGCAGGACTGCTATGCTTTTCAAGGCTGCCCTTGAACATGCATGCGCTAATGAGCTAGGCTTATTACCTAGAAAGATATAAATCATTATTACAGCAGGAAACAGACTGCAACATTTAAAACTCAATTAGTGACAATGCAAGCAAGTGGTAGGCTGCAAAACTCAGTCTTTCTGTTGAATCAAAAATTTAGTAGAAGAATTAGAACCAGCCTCTTTTGCTGCTTTAGTTTGCTGGGAAATCAGGAAATATTTCTCCGTCGTAAATTGCAACAGTAGAATTTACTGCGTAACTTAAAAGGCCATTTCTATTCCCTGTAGACTCACTTTAGTTTTTCACCATTCTTATGCACAGAATTTTAATATTCATTATTGGCTGATGCAGGTTTTGAGTTGCTAACCAGCACAAAGACAGTTTGTTAGCATTTGTAAAAAACATAAAGCCATTTCATACAAGCGTGAACCTTGGTTTCCAAAATGCAATTTAATTCAGCAAACCTTGGGAAACCAAAAATTCACATTTTTAGAATTGCTGAGGGATACATTCCTCAAACCAGAAAAAGGGTGTAAAGTGGTGGGAGAAGAAAGCGCAAGGTGCACAAGGAGCACCTTATGAGCTGGAGGAGGTCACTCTACCTGTCCCCCAAACTTCTGTCACAGAGTGATCATTCTGCACACAGAATGGTAATTTTCTGCATTCAGGAGAACAAAAGACAACTATATTTTTCTTCCAAGGCCATGCACATCCCGAGTGAAATACATATAAAATAACACAAGCAAAAAGGTTTTCTTCTGCTACTTAGGTAATCATTACAGGATGGAAAGCGCTGCCTAAATATAAATGAAAGGAAAATATATTGATTTAATCACAGTGTAGTTGTCTGTTGTTGACCTGACTGTTCAGGAACCTGGGACACCCGGAGCTGATTCGCAGTCTCAAGGCAGGAAGAGGTCCATACTTAAGTGACAGGCCAAGAATAAATGAATTGCAGATGTGAAAAAAATTCCTTTCTAAAGAGAATTCTGAGTAATAATCCACTACTGTGGATTATACAGTAAAATAATCCACTGCCGTGCTTTATTTTTTAAATTATGTAAGCCAGAAAAAAAAAACTTCCATTCTGAAAGGAATGAGTAAACAAAAAAAGTGTATGTTCCAAGTGAGAATCAAGTTTCACGCTTAGTTCAATGCCTTTTTTTTTTTTAAACAGCAAATACCTCCTTCCCTGATATTCATCAGTCTAATGCTACCCGTAAGCATGAGTCATATACAGATTTTGCATCCCAGATAAAAACAGTTCTCCCTCATGGCTTCTTCATATTATTAGAGAGAAGTTTATTTCAAAAGAAAACAAAAGAGAAGCGTGTCATTGTTTCCATTGAAGACCATCATGAAAATGAAGTGGAAAACAGTGGCTTCACAACACAAAAAATTTATATGAGGCTGAAAAACACCACTGAAGTTTAATCATCTTTCCAAGCCTTTAGGCTCTGCCAGAGTCCTCCAGTCTTTGTACTTTACCTATCAAGAGCAGCTGCATCAGCTCAGACTCTTGATTTCATAGGAATCAGGCACTCGGGTAAGAGTCACCATGAGGGCATGGTCCCCCACTGTCACCGGACTTACACTGCAGCCTGCGTCTGCGCAGCTCCCATCACAGGTGACACATTAACCATGGCACTGCACCAACTGGTGCAGAGCCAGGTCACCCCGCCTCGTGCTGCTGGGCTGAGCACGGACCAGAACGGACGGCCAGGAGGTTCCGGTATTGCTGAAGAAGAACTGACAGCTTACAGTAGGGGGTATTGCTTCCCAGGAACTATCTGCATCTCCTTTATTTTTTGTTTAAAAACATACTTCCTTAGAAAGATGTTGCTCCATTAGTTTCCTAATACATAGTACTCAATGCAGAACAGCTGGCAAATGCAAGGTAGATATTCTACAATGAAGTCAGGTACTATCTGCTGGTGGCACTTCACATTCATACTTAAGGACTGTAAAGAATCACAGAATCATATGGTTCTATACAAGAACAGCGTCAGTAGTGTGAGGGGTTGAGCACCATGCTATGCTGAGCAGCCACAGTCACACTACTCACTAAATTAAGCAGTTTTACAGCCTATAATACAAGATGCTGAAGCCTCACCTCGCAAACTCATGACAGTTCTTTCTTTCTCCTCCTTAATTCGGCTTTCTTTGATTTTTCCATTCAAACCTAATTCTGTTTCTCTGCTCCTTCAGGGGAAACGGTTCCTGCTGTATTAGGTGTAGAAAAGGCATGCCTGACGTTAATACGGGCATGGGAACATGTCCGATAGTTCCACACATTACCGGCAAAGAATTTATAGCATTCCCAATTGAAAAGAAACAACACAAACCAAAAATCACAAAATCTAAACAAAATCTATTTTCAAGCTGCCTGGGCATGAACAAGAATTAAGGAAGACATCCAGAGTACAACCTATTTTTACAACTAATTTCCAACAAGTGTCAGTAGATCTTTATCCTTCACCTCACCTGTTCATCTCAAGGGTTTACCTTTGCCAGGGTGCCAGCAAAAGAGAACAAAATGAAGAGGGGAAAAAAAAAACCCACCAAATCCGAGCCCTATAGTCATTTAAGTCAACTTCTGTTTAGAGAGAAGTCCACAGCTCAAAATAAAATCTACTGCACAGCATAATAAACTAACTTTAGAACAGCATTATTATTTTCCTTGGAATAATACCGATTACACTGGGGATGACTAAAACTCCCAGAACGACCGGAGATGCCATAAGAAACAAAACCTATAGATTTGAAACAAATGAAATGAAAGACCCATAAGATAAGACTTGATATTCGTGAAGTAAAACACATAATCAGTGGCATGATCCACATATGTATGCGGATTAAGTACAAACCAAGATGAGCTATTACAAACCAAAGAGGGACCAGGAGACTGCACAACTAAATGGAGAGTTCATAGGATGTGACCTCCTTCTCCTTACATCTCCTTTGTCTGGCCATTGTGCCACGGACAGACATCCAAGCCGTATTAGAGTAACAGCATCTGACCTGCAGGAATAAGCAAACTCGCCAAAAAACAAGGTCAGTTAGCCCAAGTGAAGCCCCAGGCTCTGCAATCAAGCTAATGCAGGTGCCCACACTAATCAGCTTAGCAAGCACCTTCTGGGTTCTCTGCACCAGATCACCAATTGCAGGGGGGAATAAAAAGGTTTCCAGGTGCGTGTTTTCACTGGGATATGAGGAGGGCATCTCGCTGGAGTGTTTGGTTTCAATCCTACCCATACTTCTGCTTTTAAAAAAGAAACACAAGTTTAAGATAAAGAAGAATCCCACTATAGCATCTCTGTTAAAAGGGTTTTGAAACCAAAGCCTGGAGTTAACCAGCATAAAACATCAACCACAAAACACATCTAAAAAGCTTTTAGTTTCCAAGGAAGGTTTTGCCTTTTTTTCTTTCCTTGCTATTTTTCCTTAACAGCAAATGAAATAATAATGACAAATGGTTCTGATAATTAAATGCTTCCACATGTTTCTGGAGGCATTCATTTCTTTGTGCTTACATACAAGTAAAACAACTGTATGGTATGCTGCAGCAGGGTTTATTTGTCAAGAGTGTTCCTTATGTACTTCCTCAGGAAAGAAAATTATTAAGTCACCAGACGCAACAGTTCTCCATCATCAGGATCACATCAAAACATAAAGACATTCATACAACACAAACTATCATACACTAAACTAAACTTTCCTACATTAAAGAAAAAAAAAAGAGCTGTAAATAAAAAGAGCTATTCCTCATCTGATGATACTCCCTAACTATAAATCCCCAGAAGTGGAAAGTAATTTCAGCAATTCCTTGTTCACTTCTAAGACTTAACCCGTGTCTTCACGCAACAAATGACTTCTGGATGGACTCGTAAGGAGGGCTGTGGAGGCTGTGCTGGCTTTCCAAAACAGAAGCTAGAAGATTCAACAAAGGGTCACAAAAGACAGCATGTTGCCTCATGACTCCAAACAGATTACTAGACCGGCCACCATAAGCAACAAGAAAAAATAGGTACTGAAGAAAACATTTTCTCTTCCCTAACATTAGCGTCAAAAAAGTCTCTGTGACCTTATGATGCCAAGAGTCACAAGAGGAGAAAACAACTTAAACTTGTTTTCATTAACTTTCAGAGAGGTATTATTATTTCATTAACTTTCAGAGAGAGTCTAGAAACATGCAATGGCTTTGGCAACCTTATAAAACTAATGAAAATGCTTCAGAAATATCAGAGTCCATCTTCGCACTACTCTTAATTAAAAGTAATTGCTCTTAATTAAAAGTAAGCAATCTTATAATGGAATTTGTCCTCTATTTGCCATCTTAGTGAACTCACCAAATGAGCTACCAGAACCGTAATTTACTCCATACGTAACTGCAGAGGTTACAGAGAGCTGACTACCTTTCCAGCTATGACAACTTTGCATCTCCCTGGTTCACAACAGACATGTGGTGCTAAAATAAAATAAAATTTAAAAACCCCAAAAAACACAGCACACTTTTGCAGAAATGAATCTACATCTCCTTCAAATCAGCTCCCTGAAATTCAGTCCTCCAACACATAATAGCAAGGTTCATGTCCTCAGCAGGAGGTTCTGTTAATTGCACTGCATTGCCCACATGGGAAAAGTCGCTGGAAGAACAAGTGCATTAGCAGATCTAAAACATGCAATTATTGGTTTGAATAAGATACCAAAGTATTAAAAGATCTTAATGGGAAAAAGCCAAAACCATTTCACACTGATGATGAATGATCCACAAGAAAGACATTTACACCCCCCCCCCTTTCTTTTTAACTCCCAAATTTATAGCATCCTCTTCTGGCACAAGTTGTTATCAGTCATGGAAGCTTGTTTATTTATTTATTTATTTACTGAAGTTTCTCCGGCCAAGAAATCCTAGGCATGTAACCTCATCAG
>NW_010112545.1:0-6347 GCF_000699245.1 Pterocles gutturalis | reverse complement strand
AGGAAGAACAGATGGACATTCCCAGCAGAGTCTCCTGTCCCCGTAGCCCAGCTTACTCAATATTCTCAAGTGATGCGACAGAGGTTTGGCTGCCAGCACGACTACCCATGTGCTCCATTTGCAGAGTGCCCACTCCAGTTACCCAGCGCGCTCAGTCATGTCGCAGGTGCCAAATAGTGGTGACTTATGATGTTGAGGACACTCTCCTTTTCTGCTGACAATGCATTCCCTCACTGGATATGTATTGCCAAAAGGTACAAGAGTAAACAACAATAATGCAATTGACCTCATCTTTTAATATTCGCTTTTCCCCTTCCATTTGAAGTGAAAGTATAGAACTTCATTATTTTTTTTTAACTCATTCAAATAAAAAAAAATGTATCCTGGTCTACATGAAACCAAACAACAGTCCACAACTGTAGGCATAGCAGGAGAGTTAAAAAAAAACACTAAGGTTGTGAAGTCAAATATTCAACACATGGCTCCATGCTGAAGCCTTGCACCCTCTCTCCCGCCGGGACTCAAACTCACAGCCGCTTCCTTTCCCTGGGGGTTCTTCCGAGGCACGCAGCACCAGGCACAGGGGGGCTTCAAGTGCGACATGGTCACAATCTATCCACAGGAGCTGGATTCCTGTTAAACAGCTATCAACTCTGCACAGCAATTCGAGATACACAAGGCTAACGCAAACTCGCAAGGTAAAAAAAAACCAAACAAAACAAAACAAAAAAAAAAACCAACAACAAACCCAACAAATAATTCAGCATGTGATGAAGTCAAGCACAGTCCTCAGCAACTTAATGTGCCAAACTACATACTCAGCAATTCAGCAAAATCATAACGCAGGGTTTAAACTCAGGAGTGCATATAAAGAGAGTGACCTAATGACAAGCCAGCTGTGAAACATCTGGGCTGCACGGAGAAGCAGCCTGCGCCGCTGGTTCTGCCAGGGGAGATGCCTGGACAGGCAGCAAGATGATTTCAGGAACAGCAGAGGAACTGTAAATTCACACCCAGTTTGTGTCCTTTTTTGGTGCTTTCTGACTTTAAATCGCAGTTCTGACAATTCCAAGCTCGGGCACAGAAGTGTACACTGCCTACACTGTAGTTTTAACAGTGGAGGCTCCCAGCTCGTACTACACAAGTGAAAGAAAATGAAGCCCAAAGATGACTCTGCGGCTAAAGTTATCCCAGACGATGTAAGTTAATGTCCCTGTCACTTGTACCAATGCTGTACTGCAGAGATTACATGTAGCAAGAGATGTCTGGTCTGATCTTTACAGCCTCCATGCTGCAAAATCTGATGAAATTGCTTTTGGACTTCTGGTGTAACACCTCTGATGGCTTAAACTACAATTTACAATCCAACAAAATTTCAAACCTTTAAGTATGCCAACAGTATTTTGAAAAGGAAATACTATTTATTGAAAGAGCTAGCTTTTTGACTCTTCTCTTTTTCTTCTTAATTCTGCTCCATGTCCAGTGAACTCCTGTAAACCAGGCAGAAGCAAAAGCTCCCACCAGCACCTACAACTGGAAGAGTTTACAAGATTTGTGCTTCCAAATTTACAAGATACTGAAACAAATTTTCTTTGCTTTCAAGATTTGTTATTGTTCTTCAAGAGGTCCTTTCCTCACCTTATTCTAAAGCTATTTTAGAGTTACGTTAGAAGTGGGCTTTTGAGTTTATTTTCCATAATCTGCATACACTCCCATTTTTATACTGCAATGGGAAATCTTAAAATAATTCACCAACTGGAATTATAGTTCATGGGTTAATAAAGAAAAAAAACATGTGTCTACCTCTGTCCTAAGATTGCTTTTCTGAAGCCCTCAGAGGAAAAAACCTAACAACCACAGTACGGGAAGATTGCATTCCTGTACTGAGAACAGTTCAGTTCATGATCTCTGCCCCTCGTCAGAACTCAGAAGCTTTTCCCTAGAGCAGCCACAAGTACACATACACACTAAATATTTTAAAATAAAAAATCCCCCACCTTTAATCAGTCGAGACATCATGTTAAACACACACATAAACACTCAATTCTGATTTTCAGAGCTACTGCAATATAACATTGAAGGGGATCAAGGCCCACAGTCCTCATATCCTGATAATTCTGCTTGTGAATCTCTAGGGCAAAAAAAAACAAAACCAAAAAAGCCCCCACACAAAAGCAGAAAAAACCCACACAACCCAAGCAACAGGAGCAAAATCCAGTTCAATTTTAAGCTAATTCATTGTTTGTCCTTACTAATTCTAGTGGAATCCTTCCAGAACATTGTTGCTCTGAAGAAGAGGAACTTTTCTTCTAACTCCTAGCTGACTTATCTTTATCAACAGGTGACCATCGTTTCTTGCACCAATGCTGACTTTTAAAGAAAACAAGTCATCTTCCCTCCAGCTTTTTCCCCCTCAACCTTTTGTTTCCAGTCTGCCCCACTCCACCACTTCTACACCCTTGGAGCATTTTCTATATACCTGCTTTATTTAATTTCATCTTGAACACAAGCCATCAGAAATACATGCATCATTCCAGACAAGTTCCACCAGGGCTTTGAACCACAAACTGATGAAAATGAGCTCAACACTTCCCCGTGTTTACTAGGAATGCCTTTTCAGATGGGATGGAATTTGTCTTTTTCCACACTTAAGAGCCATTCTGCAATTAACTATCAAAGTCAGATAATGAACGAAAATACTATAAATAATTTGTCTCCTGATGAACCTCCAAGCCTTCTGAAAAAGACACTTCCTGCAGCAGTGGTCAGGCCACCTCATGCCAGCATGACAAGGTCTGACAGAGTTTGGGTGAGAATCGCAAGGATGCTCAGGTGACCTAGATGCCTAGCCTGCACCCAAGTTCTGTGCAGCCACTCAGCCCTAGAATAAACTGCCTGCAGTATTACAAAGATAATATCTTTATCCTAAGTTAGAGTATCCTGTGATAATTTCATGGAATTGTTATCCCTCATGCCAAGTTCTAGCTTGGAAGGATATCACCTAGCAGTCTTTTCTATTGCTGCTGCCTTTCCTCAGAGCTATCTCCCATCTCCAGCATCTGCGCACGCACCTGGAGAGAATGGAGCGGACAATTTTGCAAAATGCAATCTATCAGCCACTATTGCCACTCAGTTTTCTTGCCTGGCTCCCCTCTTCTTTTTGATCAACCTCCTTGCATCCTGCTACACGTCGAAATGGTAATCATTTCATACTTGTCAGGAATGTTGTAGCCAGCTTTATAAGGGACCAACCCAACAGCCAAACTCCTCCTTACACATCTTTCCTCTCTAACTCCGCAATCTGTGACCAACCTTGCCCTCAGCATCCCCTCCTTGGCCGAGATGTCAACAGTGTCCAAACAACAAAAGAAAAATCGGATCACACAAATGTGCCCATTGAAAACAGACAATACAATCATGTAGCCAGGGCAAAATTGTTGGGTTATCCTCCCCTCAAAGACATGCCTTAACAAGGACTTCTCATCAGGATAAAGCCTGTAAGAGGTAGCACTGCATCAATTCTGAACCTCTAGGTAAGAAACTTGTAATTTGCGCAGCTATTTCCAAGCCACAAAGGTGGTTAACCTCCAGTACCTAATGTCACCGTGAAAAAACATCTATGCACAGAAAGTTTAATCATAGTGTAAGGGAACAGAAGATGGAATTGCAGATACATAAATTGCGTTTACAGGTCATTACGAGACAGGTTTTCCTTCTCCTCCATTCCTTTCAGGTGCCAAGGCTGTCCCAGCCACATGACAAAACGACACAGCCGCCTGTGCCCGTGGCTATGTGGCTGTGCATAACTTGGTTTCATTTAGCTTAGGTTAATGCTTCCCTGGTTGAGGGAGGTGATCCTTTCCCCTCTACGCAGCACACGTAGAGTACTCTGCCCAGCTCTGGGCTCCCCAGTACCAGACAGGGACACACCAGTCCAACAAAGGGCCACAAAGGTTATTAAGGGGCTGAACATGTCTCCTAAGAGGAAAGGCTGAGAGAGCTGGGACCCTTCAGCCTGGAGAAGAGAAGGCTCTTTCCAGTGGTGCCCAGCGACAGGACAAGAGGCAACAGACACAAATGGAAGCATGGGATGTTCCCCTCAACTTCAGGGAACATGTTTTCCCTGTGAGGGCGACCGAGCACTGACCAAGCCCAGGGAGGCTGTGGAGTCTCCAACCTCGGAGACTGTCAAAAGCTGTCCAGACAGGTCCTGGGCAACTGGCTCTAGGTGGCCCTGCTTGAGCAGGGAGGTAGGACCAGATGACCTTCAGAGGTCCCGTCCAACCTCAACCATTTTGTGATATGTCATGTCCTTGGTGGGTGTCATTTAAAAGAAAGCTTCTTTCACGGGATGCTCTAAACATCTTAGAAATCCCTAAAACTTTGTCTCTCAAGCCCTTGGAAAAGCTCTTGTGCCATTTGCTCTAGAAAGGTCACACAGCCATAGAATCTCAGGTGCACAATGACTGGCAGCCACAAGCCTTCTAAGTACTGACCACCGTGTATCACTCCTGGTGAAACACAGCAGCTACCCTGAGGCAAAACAAAGAAGCTCCTCTTTTTCTTCTATGCCTGCCATGAGTTATACGTATACATTCTCCCAGAAAACACTACCAAGTTTGCTTTACCTCAGTGTTACTGATAGAAACCACATGCAAAATCATTGATTGTACGCTGAAGACTGGCAAGTTCTGAAAGGTGTGCCCTACTGCTAAGAGATGCTGTCAGCAAAGCTCCTACCCAAAGACTCAATATGCCTACATCCAGTTGGCTGCAAATGGTTCATCAGCTAACGGTTCATTAGCATGGACAAAGTTCAGCTGGCAAGAGTCCAGATGAACAGCAAAAGCCACATACTTCTTCCAAACACCCTGCAAGGTGGTCTCCTGTTTGCAAGCTGCTGCAACGTCTCGTGGAAGGCTCTTCATATCTGGGGAGAAAAGTCCCCTGGTCATCCCCAATGTTCGTAACCCACGTGCTCCAGACCATCCCAGGTTTGATGTAGGCTCGGAGCCTGCCCATCGGCACTTATCACAGGGGACAGGCTTTGTCCAGGAAGATGACTAAAACTCTCAGCAGCTGGTTGTCCCTTTTAACCTTATTTTCTTTTTGGTGCAACTTCAGACAAGAGACACGGCTGCAGACACCGCTGCCAAAGCTGCAGGTCAAGTTCCCTAGTGGCACGACACAGCCACCACACAGGAACAGGGCAAACATCTGCAAAACAGCGAAGTACTGCCCACAACGAGTAAGGCAAGGGACAGGACCGTTTGCCAGCAACGATCTGTCACCTATCTGACAAAAGCAACAGCTACACACCATGAGTCAGACACCTCCATAGGTGATTCGAGAGAGGAATTACAAGTTGGTTTGTTTTTCTTGACATTGACACCCAGGCAAGAAACCGCAGAGACTTTCTCTTCACCTCTATTCCACGCTCTGTCACCCACAGCAAGAGCCGCCCTGCAGCACAGACGATCTTCCAGCAGTGGGAAGCAGCATAGGCCATCCACCCACACAAATGAGCTCACGCTTCAGAAGAAGTTTAACCCTTCTAGAAACAAGGCTGCACGGAAACACAGAACTTCCAAGAGGCACCTGCGCTGTATCATTTAGTACAAAGACATCGCAATACTCTTGTCAAAAAACCCAAACGCTTTCCGTAGCTAACACAATGCTATTTCAGACCCCATTGTTTGGTTAGACTTGTTGGGGAACGTGCAATCAGGCGCATCAGCCCTTTACCACAGGTAAAGTCCTGGACAAGGCATTCTTCTGTTGGCATTTCCGTTTCTGTTTTCAGCACATGTCATGCCTGTCTCTTAGAAACCACTCACCTACAGCCGCACCAGGCAAAGGGGCATCCTGCCCTAGCGACAAGCTACTGACACCACCCACAGTAGGACAAGATCAGGTGTGAGACCACCTAAGGAACCTGAAGGTACATAAGCCCATGGTACCTGACGAGATGCATCCGCAGGTCCTGAGGGAACTGGCAGACGAAGTTGCTAAGCCACTGTCCATAGTATTTGAGAAGTCATGGCAGTATGGGGAAGCTCCTGCTGACTGGAAAAGGGGAAATATAACCCCCATTTTTAAGAAAAGGGAAAAGGAAGACCCAGGGAACTACAGACCAGTCAGTCTCACCTCTGTGCCTGGTAAGATCATGGAGCAAATCCTCCTGGAAACTATGCTAAGGCACATGGAAAATAGGAAGGCGATTGGTGACAGCCAACACGGATTTACCAAGGGAAAATCATGCCTGACAAATTTAGCGAGCTCCTAAAACAGGTGTTACAGCATTACTGGATAAGGGATGACTGACATCGTCTACCTGGACTTGTGCA
>NW_010112544.1:3748-7494 GCF_000699245.1 Pterocles gutturalis | reverse complement strand
GGATGGCATCCCATCCCTCCAGCATGTCACCGCAACCACACGGCTTGGTGTCATTGGCAAACTTGCTGAGGGTGCATTCGATCCCACTGTCCATGTCTCTGACAAAGATGTTAAACACACTGGTCCCAGTACTGACCCCTGTGAACCTCCCACTGGTCTCCACTTGGACATTGAGCCCTTGACCACAACTCTGAGTGCGAACATCCAGCCAATTCCTGATCCACTGAGTGGTCCATCCATCAAACCCATGTCTCTTCAGTTTAGAGACAAGGATGTCATGTGGGACAGCGTCAAAGGCTTTGCACTCGTCCAGGTACATGCCATCGTTTGCAGAGTGATAACAGCCCTTATTCTGCAGTTGGACTGGATGATCACTGTCATTCCCTTCCCAGTCCCCAGTCTGATCAGATATTTCCTCCGTGTGTCAATCTTAAACTTTTTCATACTCTTCCTAGATGGTTGCTGTTGCACACACTCTGTATGCAGCCTCTCTCTAGACAGAACATGATTGAGAGCAAAAGTTCTCCCAGCAGCTCTACCTGCCAAGGAACAAACCATAACTGTCACCCTGAATTGACCCCAGTCTTTTGTATCACTGTAGTGCCTAAAACGTACCTCTTGCTGATGGGAGAGAAACATCTCTGCAGACTCGAATCCGTGTCCTTCCGTCGAATCCGTGTCCTTCCATCACATCCATGTCCCTCCAACTTAGAGAGAAGAATATCGTGTAGGACGCTGTCGAAGGCTTTGCGCAAGTCCAGGTAGATGACATCAGTTGCCCTTCCTCTATCCACCAGCGCCGTGGCCCTGTGGTAGAAGGCCACCAAACTCATCAGGCACGTTTGTCCCTTGGTGAAGCCAACATGGAGGATTTGCTCCAGGATCTTGCCACCACTTCTCGAAGATGATGGATGGTGGTTTGGCAACTCCATTGGCCGGTTCCCTCCGGACCCGTGGATGTATCTCATCAGGGCCCGTGGATTGTGGACCTTCAGGGTCTTCTCCAACCTGATCTTCTCCAGCTGGCGGGTTCTTCCTTCTCCCGGTCGCTGCTTTTGCCTTCTGCAGCTTGGGCAGTGTGGCTTGAGCTCTTGCCAGTCCTTTTCCATCCTCTGACAGCTTTCCCGACGGCTTTATCGGAAAGCCCAAGATCTCCGTGCTTGGGGAGAGGAGCCAGAGGTGTCTCCAGCCATCTCTGATGGAAGGCATGAGAGGGGAAAGACATTTTCACCTGATTCCCTGGGGTACAGCTGGGAAACCGCCGCAGCGTCGCATGGGAAAAAAAAAAAAAAAAAAGGAAAAAAAAAAAAAGAAAGAAAAAAAAAGAGAGGAAAGGAAAAAGAAAAAAAAAATCTGGGAGATGTCGTGCGGAAAAAACACCCCGGAGATGTCGCGTGGGGGAAATCCTGCACGAGGTGGAGTCTTGCCTGGGAGATGCGGCAGCAGGATGGTCCTGAGTTCAAGGTGGGGATGGGGGTAAATGGTTTGGTTACCTCCCGTGAAATTTTGGGATGGATTTTGGGATTTTGTGCATTGGGATGGAGACAATCCGTGCTGCCGATGTCGGCTCTCGTCTCCTTTTCTGTGTGTTTTGCCTCCCGGGATGTGGGCAGGGAGCGAAACGAGGCCGAGCAGGGTGTGAGACGGAGAAAAATCAACTTTTCCGCGGCAGAGAAGCCAGAGCCAGCAGTGCCCCGGTTAATCACTAACGAATTATTTGCTTTGGCATCGTGTTGGCCAGGTTGGATGCAGCCGGACGAGCCAGCGAAGCAAAACCTCCATTATTCCCCATCCCCTGGGGATTAAGTTTCTTTTGGGATGGAAATCCTGGGGATTTGGGGATCCTTGCCGGGGGGATCCCAGATTTCTTGCTGGCACCCCGGGGGGCTCCTTGCAAAGAGCCGGAGCACAAAAAAAATCCCCCGAAGAGCTCGTGATTGAGGGCAAAACACCTGGAAACGGCGCTTTTGGCGACCGGGAAAAGGAGAGCGGCGCGGGGCCGTTGTCGCCTTTCGCAGGAAGAAGCATCCATGACCCTTTTTGGGGTTTTTTCCAGAATTTTCCAGGCTTTCTGCCAACGGTTGGTGTTTTCCGGTGCCGGGGCAGCTCCCGGTGAAGCCGCTCCACCAGCAGCCGTGGGCGAAAATTAGGAGAAAATTATGGGATACACCACCTCGAGTTCCACGGGAGGGTTGGGAAATACCTTCGTTATCGCTCTTCAGATCTTAATTGGCTGAGCAATAATAAAGAGATTAATTAATCCGGTCGTTAATTTAGTTCGGGGATATTTGCGCAAGGTTTTAAAATAGCAAAAAGGGGGGGACAGGGCATGAGCGGGGTCAAAGCGGTCGTCGTCTGGGGAATAAATCCGAGTCCTTCGTTAGGGAAATGCGTTAAAATCTCGTTTTTTTTGGGGGGGGGGACCCAAAGCACGGTGAGATGAGCTCCGGCTTCCGTCTCGTTTTGTCCTTTAATGGGATTCTTTTGGGGACAGAATTTAAGGAAATGGGGAGCCGGGACACTGGCGGGGATGCTCCGGATGGAAACTCACCCCATCTCCAGCTTCCTCTTCCTCCAACCAGATTTTTTGAATAATTCCCCGCTGCCCGCCCGCGTGTCAATATGTGTTTTATCAAACCTGGTTGCGCAACAGCTTTGTTTTCTTTTCCGCCGGCGGCGTCAAGCCCTTCTCCTGGCGCCGGAGCCGCTGTTTCACAAGATCGGCTGCAGCCCTCTGCCAACAAAAGGGGCATTTTCCCAGGAATTTCGAGGGGTTTGGGAAGGTGGATGTTACGGGCACCGCAAATATTTGCTGGTGGGAAGTCAAATAAAAAATATTGATGTGAGGTTTCGTTAGCGCAAACGAGCGGGAGAGCGGCTCCTGGCCGAGAGATGCGAGAAGGGATGGGATGCTCTAAAAAAAATTTTTTTTGAATTCAAATTTTTAAATGAAACCCCCTGATACCTATCGAGGAGCTTCCCCCGGGGGTCTCGGCACCGATCTGAAGGACGGGGTGAAAATTGGGACATTTTCCGTGGATTTGAGTCTTGGAAGAGTGAAGCCGGAGCCTTGCCGGAGGAAGAGCCGCCGCTCAACGTTGATGTTTTACCTCTTCCAACAAGAGTCAAACCAAGACCAAATCCCAACTTTTCCCACCAACAGCCTCCCCTGGACGATCCGGAGCCATTGCGGACCGGCGGGACCACCTCGTGCCGGGAATTCCACGGGGATGGATGGAGCGTGTACCGGGCTTGCCGTTGGGCTTGGTCTTGGCGGTTGTGATGCTGGCGATGAACTCGGGGCGGTTTCCAGCACCCGGCAGATACGGGACGACCCGAAATGTCCGTGTCTCCATACAAATGAGGACGTCGGAAACTTCGGAAGTGGCTCAAGAGGAACACGAGTCCCATCACTTCTCCCGGAAAATGTGGCAAGGTGGGAACGGAGACGGACCAGGATGCGCGCGGAAGCAAATCCCCGTCCTCCAGTGGATAAATTTCCGGATTTCCGCCCTGGAGAGGGCAGACCAAAGGAAAACCAGCTCAGCAGCGCATCCTTGAGTCCGTATTTGAGGAGAAATCCTCCCACCGGGACGTTTTGGTTCACAGACACGTGGTTCTCCCCGAGATGCTCGTCCGCACTGGGACAGCGGCGACTCTTCTTTCCTCTCCTCTCCTTCCCAAAATCATGCTTGATTTTTTTTTTTTTTTTGGGGGGGGGGGGGGGGGGAGACGCCGTTGTTGGG
>NW_010112544.1:3398-3705 GCF_000699245.1 Pterocles gutturalis | reverse complement strand
TCCGTCGCTTTGCTCAGCTGGGCGGTCGTTGGCCCTGCAACCCTCGTAGGGCTAAAAAATTCCGAAAAAATTGGGTTTTGGTGATGCTGCGGAGCCAGGGCACAGTTTTATCTCCGCCACGTGTCAGTCTGACCACGTCCTGCTGCAGAGATGGGAGATAATTAAAATAATGTTTTATTTTTGGGAGGTTTTTTTGAGTGTTTAAGTCTTTCTCGAGCTCTCTGGGTGGCGCAATCCTCGGTGATGGGGTTGCTCCGTGCTCCTCCAGCTCCGCAGGGAATCTGGTTTCTCCGGATGATTTTCTGCC
>NW_010112544.1:3041-3284 GCF_000699245.1 Pterocles gutturalis | reverse complement strand
CACCACCCGGTTTCCCCGGCATCGGGCGCGGCGGCATCGCCCGCGGTTCAGGGCACGGCCCCAGCGCTGAGCAAACGGCAACCAGGATGGCATCGAGCCGCCCCTCCTGAATTTTTCGGATGGATGGAGGCGAGGATGACAAATCCCGGAGCTCTGAGCCGATGTTCCGCTGACTTGGGCTGACCCCGGAGTCCTTCGCACACTGCACTGGGAGCCTATTAGGGAAAATCCGGGGTTATATGC
>NW_010112544.1:2071-2923 GCF_000699245.1 Pterocles gutturalis | reverse complement strand
AAGGGGGAAAAAATAGAAAAAAAAGAAAAAAAAAAAAGGAAAAAAGTTAAAAAACCCAAAGTTGAATGAAGCAAAAATCTTTTCTTCTCCCCAGAGAGCCGCTCTCGTGCGAAACCGCGGCAGGAGGTGCCGGCTTCTCTTCTCCATGTTTTTTTTTTTTTTTTACCAGAGCAAGACGGGGCTTGCAGCCGTCGGCGTGTTGGAGCCAGCCCCGCTCAGCTTCCCCTCTGTCCCGTTGCGTTCGAACATCCTTAATCCTTGTAATCCCCTTCCAGCCTCCTCCGTAGATCCACCAGGCCACCTGGGTTCCCCCGGCCGCAGCCGTAACCTCCTTTTTTTCCCGTTCTTGTCCCTTTTCAGCCCAGAACGTGACCGTCGATGAAATTGTCGCCGCCTACAAGCAAGCCTGCCAGAAGCTGAACTGCAAACAGATCCCCAAGCTCCTCAAGCAGATCCAGGTAGAGACGGTGCGGGCGCTGCCCCGGCACCGAACCATCGAATCCATCCCTTTTTTAAATTTTTTTTTTTAATTGTTATTTTATTATTGCCCGACTCGCCATAAACATTTCCATCTGCTGATGTGTCAGCTGGGAGCGAAAACTCCTCTTTTAACAGCACGGGAGGGAAGATTTTTGGATTTTTTTTTAATTTTTTTTCGCTTTTTCGCCCGCTGCGCCTTCCCCGGGCAGCTCCGTGCGCGGAGCCAGACCCTTGTCTTCATCATCTTCCTCGCTGAGCTCTGAGCCCTCGTCCCGGGTCCAGCGCCCATGTTCCCGTGTCCTCTCTCGTCATTTTGGGGAGGATCTCCCCATTTTGTCGTTATTCCAGTGCATTCATTCCCTCACTCCTTTC
>NW_010112544.1:0-2022 GCF_000699245.1 Pterocles gutturalis | reverse complement strand
TTTTTTTTTTTTCAGGAATTTAAAGATCTGGCTCCCAGGATAGACTGCTTGGATCTGAAAGGTGAGTCCCTTTTCCATCACCGGAAGATTTTATTTTTTTTTGGGGGTTTCATTCCATTGGCACGGCTCCTGCTGGGGTCGTGGATTGAGCCCAGAAAAATAACTCCCGGAGGAGTTTCTATCCGAGGAATACAAACATCCCCGTTGAGACGCACCCAACCGGCAGCAGCAGGACCCGAGACGTTGGCTGGGGGACAGCGGATTGTCCCCACGACCTCCCAGCACCGTCCCCGGACCCTCTCGCTGCCCGAAACGGCTCCTTGGGGCCACGAGTTCAGGGCTGAGCCGGAGCGGATTTCCCGGAATAACTTTTCCGACTGATGTCTTGATAAGAAAACCTTTCCAGGTCTTCCAGTTAATTCTCCTTCCGTCAAATATCATCATGAATCATTTTCCTGGAGCATCTCCCGTCGCTGCGGGAAGGAGAGGAAGACGTTCGCCTTGGCTTTGCAAATATTTGCAAATATTTTCCAATTCTCTCTCCTCCCGCCTTCTGCTGGTCTCCTTCCCCTCCTAAAGAGCCTCTTCTTCCTCCCTGCGCGGGGCGATGTCACACAAAACCAACCCGTGAGCTGGCAGCAGGACCGCGTCCCCCTTTCCCATAAAAGTTGGGGTTCCTCCCAAGACCCCAGGCGATGCCAAAGCCCGGCCGCTCGTTGCTTTACGCTGTTATACCCGATAAAATCCCGGCACCATCATTATCCTCTTGGCTTTACGAGACCGTTTCCCACCCGCCGTGCCAATAAATAAATCAATTTAAAAACCCAAAGTCTCGGGGAGACGTTCTACCAGCGCTTTCTGAAATCGAAACGGGAAGAATTCAATTTATTGGAGGCAGCAAAACGGCGCCGGTATTTCCAACGGGTTGAATTCCAACCCCGCGGTGCTTTTGTAAAGCAAAAGGAGCAATCGGCCGGATGATATTTTGTTGCTCCGAACGCAATTCTGGATGGATTGAAGGGCTGGCATGGTGGGAAGCAGCTCCCTGCCCGGCTGGGAGGCAGAAATCCCCGTTTTCGGTGAGTTTTAGGCAGAGAAAGCTTTGCCACGGTGGCTGGGCGAGCGACCGCACTGGTTTTTAGGTGGATTTCCAGAATTGTCCGAATTGGGGCCACGAGTCAAATTTCCAAAAATATCCAAATTTCCAAAATTCGCTGAATTTCCAAATTAATCCAAATTTACAAATTCAGATTTCCAAAATAATCTGAATTTCCAAATTTGTCCAAATTTCCAAATTTGTCCAAATTTCCAAATTCAAATTTACAAAATTGAATTTCCAAAATTGTCTGAATTTCCAAATTCATCCAAATTTCCAAAACTGAATTTCCAAAATCATCCAAATTTCCAAAGGTGTCTGAATTTCCGTAATTGAGTTTCCAAATTCATCTGAATTTCCAAAATCATGCAAATTTCCAAAATTTAATTTCCAAAATGGTCCAAATTTCCAAATTCATCTGAATTTCCAAAATTGTCTGAAATTCCAAATTTGTCCAAATTTCTAAAATTGTCCAAATTTCCAAAATCATCAAATTTCCAAAATTCATGCGAATTTACAAAATTGTCCAAATTTCCAAAATTGAATTTCCAAAATCGTCTGAATTCCTAAACTCATCCAAATTTACAAAATCGTCCAGATTTCCAAAATTGTCCGAATGTGCGGCGTGTATCCCAACAAAAGACAGGATTTCTTTTTCTGACGTCTCCCCGCAGATCCTTCTCCCAGCTTTCGGGGCTCCCCGCGTGGCTGGTGCCCATTTTTTAAGGAGAAATAACTCATCCGAGGTGACGCTTTCCGCTGCTGCCTGAATAAATCAATGCAAACGCCGGACGTTGGGGTTGAATTTCCCTTTGAAAGAAGAGAAATTTGCGTTTCCCCGCGTCCCCTTGAGTTCCCAGCCATCCCCTGCTGCATCCCCCATCCCGAACCCCTCAAATCCATTTTATTTTATTTTATTTTATTAT
>NW_010112542.1:100050-102180 GCF_000699245.1 Pterocles gutturalis | reverse complement strand
CTGTGATTCTGTGATTCTGTGATATTCAGTGTGCTGTTCTTCTACCTTAAAATAGCTTCCCCAGTCTTAGACAAAATTGGACTAAAATCCACTACTGTACACAAAACGTAATATTTCTGTTTGCAATTCCAATTTCACAGTTGAGCAGGATCTGCAAAGACAGAGAATACTAATAAAATTGCAGAAACATTTAACGCAATGACGGGCAGACGGGGAAAGGGTTTGTGGCAGCTCTATTTTTCTGATTATATTAACAAAACATGGCATGTGCTTTTCTAATGCATAGACAACAGTTTCATTTACAATTTAAATCTGATGACTGAAATGCTTGTTAGATGACTTTTACGGAGGATGTGTTTACCACCTGAATGATCAAACAATACAGAAATAGTTATTTTTCTTCCCTTGAACTAACGTCCCAGACTTGAAGTTTAATGAAGTCACATGGGGTAATTTCAGAAATGGTCTAAGTGCAACAATGCAGTTTTTTAATTATTTATGCATACTTGATTCAGCCATTAGAAGACAGTGGCCTGTTTTGATCCACACTAGGCAGTCCTTCAAATGCAGACGGGTATTTCAGAGCACTAGTGGGGTAGGCGAATAGTACTAATAGAAAACATGAAGAATCTCTGCAAAGTCAGCTGCTCAGGCTAATGTATAAAGTTTTCAAAATTTGTTCCGAACAGTTTATTTGTATGAAATTAGTTTGGAAGTCTGGACTTCTGAATAAAATCTGCCTAGCTAGCTAATGGCTCTTATCAATCTAGTATCACAGGTCCTGGATCAAACATTTCGAGTTTTCCCAAAGCTGGAACTTAATTGTCTCGAATCTGACCTGTCTGAGGTGTCAGGGCTCATTTACACGTCTTGTCTGGTTTGCTGGAATCGGAAGTTGGCATGTGTATCCTCTCCAGTTGTGTTATCTAAAATAAATTCCTTCTTTTAAAACAAGATTCTGATTATTAATTATTAGGATGAGGGGTAGTGGATTCAAAGTAGAAGAGGGCAGATTTAGACTAGATAAAAGGAAGAAATGTTTTCCTGTGCGGGGGGTGAGGCAGTGGCCCAGGGTGCCCAGAGAAGCTGTGGATGCCCCATCCCTGGAGGGGTTCAAGGCCAGGCTGGATGAGGCTTTGGGCAACCTGGGCTGGTGGGAGGGGTCCCTGCCCATGGCAGGGGGTGGGACTGGATGACCTCTAAGGGCCCTTCCAACCCAAACCGTTCTGTGAAACCACGTGAAAAAGACTTCAGTTGATTCTAGCTGACCCCTGGTGAGCCTCAGTCATTGAAGGTTAAGGGGGAGTTATCATGTGATTTTCCATGAGATTTATTCCTAGAAATTATCATCATGTCTCTGGATGACTGAAAATGTGAAGATAGTCCTTGAGGCACAGTTTAATTGGTGGTGCTGTGTTACAATCGCTCTCATCTATAATCTCATCCTTTCTCCCTTTCTTTGCCAAATAACACCGCTGCAGCTGTGGTGAGGCTAGCTAAAACCTAGGAGTGTTATCCTATATCTCTAATTAGTGGCCTTTTAGCGATGGCACAGAGGGGGTAAGGGAAATTTGCCTTGCTTTTATTCAATCTGGCCTCATCCTAGGCTTATGCATCAGACTTCAGCTTCCAGCGCTGCCAGGTCTTCGATGAAAAGCATTTGAATCTATTCCGCTTGCAGTTACCAAGGAAATCTTCTTCCTAATATCTCATCTCAATCTCCCCTCTTTCATCATATTCTGATCCTGTCCTTCATCCTCCCCGCCTTGTTCTTTCCCGGTGTGCCACTGTCTGGCAACTCTTAGTTTTTCCTCTGTAATCATGGTTCTGTTCCCTTTCCACACCTCTCATTACGGAGCAGTCCTCCCGCTGTCCTCCCGGCCACCAAAGTGCAGCAGGCAAGGCTGGCTCCGATGACACTTCGGTCCCTCGCTGGGCACAGATCGAGTTGATGCACTCTCTGTCTTTCCTGGCCTCTGCGTGTCATCCAGAAAAGTAGTTATCTAAAGATTGCACCTTCTAATTCAACAAATCTGCTCCCCGCCGAGGAAATTTAGGGCTTTGTGATGGCAATTTATGCCAGCAGTGGAGGAGGTCAGCTAGCAGAGCTGGCGTCAACTGTCAGAAAAA
>NW_010112542.1:84534-100035 GCF_000699245.1 Pterocles gutturalis | reverse complement strand
AAAAAAAACCACACAAAAAAACAAAGGCTTGAATGCTCTGAGGCAAACAGCCAGCCCTGACTGATGTGGGATCTGAATAACCAGTTTTATGCCAGTGCCACCCCTCCCTGGGAGCCCTGCGTACAGCGTGAAAATCAGGAATTAGCACGGTTTGGGTGCTAGTGCATGCCAACCGCGCTCGAATGCCAGAAGCTGTCCCCTCCATCAGGGTCTGTGCTGAGCACAGGCACAAGGGGAATTACCTGTTGGGCTGGGAAGTCCTGTCACTGCACTCGTTTGAGTGCATTTTTCTGCTCCCATTAATCCCATGAAGACATGGGAGGAAAGTCTGCTGTGATCTAAGTGGCATCCTGCATCCACAGGAGAAAAAAAAAAAAAAAAAGAAGATGGAGAAACCTGGGCTCTTGGATGACTTGTACTGATTTCAGAGAGATTTATGCCTGTGGGTTTTCTGTGAATGGGGGGGAAATATGCCTACCAGCAGCCAGAGGAAAGGCAGGAAAGCTTCTGGCTTGGGAACTGAGCGATTCTGAGAGAAAGCACTGATGAAGGAGGGATGTGGTACCAGGGATGCTATTTCTAGAGCCACTTCCCAGAGCAGAAAAAAAACCCCTGACATTTAAAGCTGACAAAACCTGACTTTAAACTGCCATCCCAAGCTTGTACCTCTGAAGAATTCTTTTAAATGATGTTTTGGAGAAGACTGTGAGCTGAGATTGCAGGTTTCTGCTGCGCACTGTAAAACAATGAGCAGCCCAGGACGGCATAGGAGAGCTGATCCTGGTTTTTTCTGAAAGAGGGAAGTTTTATAGTATCCCTCAGTAAAAAAAAAAAAAAAAAAAAAAAAAAAAAAGAGGTGGGAGGCCCCAATCTGAGGTTGGATGCACCTATGCTAAATGTAAAGAGCTTTTTTTCATAGAATCATAGAATCACAGGATGGTTTGGGTTGGAAAGGACCTTAAAGATCATTAAGTTCCACTCCCCTGCCATGGGCAGGGACACCTCCCACTAGCCCAGGTTGCTCAAAGCCTCATCCAGCCTGGCACTGATGTGTTTGGGGGTTTTTTGAGGATAA
Source organism: Pterocles gutturalis (assembly GCF_000699245.1). Classification (NCBI taxonomy): domain Eukaryota; kingdom Metazoa; phylum Chordata; class Aves; order Pterocliformes; family Pteroclidae; genus Pterocles; species Pterocles gutturalis. Next base: position 98,960 of record NW_010112542.1, on the reverse strand, counting down.
TTTGGTAACTTTCTTTATCTTTCAAATTGATGAAAATAGGTTGCAGTGCGTGATATAAAATTATATAGGGTTACCGTGCATGAAAGAAATTACATAATAAATTGCATAATCTTAAAAACATCGCAAGCTGATTTTCTAGAACTTCCAGACAGAAAAAGCCCAAGACAAATAAAAAACAACTCAAGTACTTTCTGCCACAGACTTTTATTTTCATCTTTTTTGTGTGCTGTTTTTCTTTCTGTTTGGCTTTTTGGGTTTAGTTTTTGCTTGGTTAGGTGGGTTGTTTTTTTTTTTTTTTTAGTTTTCATAGCATTAACAGGACTAGAAATATCACTGGACTTTGTTTTTATGAACTTTTCATTGTTGTCAGGCTGACAGTTTAGACATCTCTGAACTCTTCTGAAATGGAACTGAGCTAAACATCTGGAACGCACCTTCTCATTGTTCACAAAGTGGTACGACCACCTCGTGGCTCCAAAGACAGTCAGGTTTTAATCCATGGACTGCCCTGTTAGTCTTTTTCCCACACTTTCCAAGGTAAGGCTGAAGTAAGAACACTCTCTCGTGATTTTCATTCTTCTTAGGAGTTTACCTTCTTCCTAGACAATCTGTGCTTTTTCTCAGCCTTGCCTGCAGGACATGATTAGTAAGGCTTCGGACCATCCCTATCTAGATGTAGCACTTCTGCAGCATTTACCCTGAGGCAGTGTCTAAAGATGAGTTTTCTCCATCTCAGAAATATTTTATGGGTTTCCTCAAGGGAGCGGGAACGTGACTTTGAAATTTATTGTTTTCATCTTATGCAAAGTTCACCCTGACAGGCAGCTGGTAAGGATTTCGTGTGGCACGTTGAAAGGTCAAAGCGTGTATTAAATTGTGCACTGCAAATCAAAGCTTTGCAATTTACAGGCAATAGCTCAGAAATTCATACTTGAGGAACAAGGGCAAAAGGAAGCTCTTATCCCTCTTAATTTTTTTTTAAAATCTCTTGGTGAAAGATCCCAATGATACATTTACTTTATCCGTGTGTCCAATAAATACATTATAAAGAGTAGGAATTCTAAATTTAAAAACTCATTTCTAGGTAATACTGATTTGCTTAAAAAGCCAGCCTCCAATAGATTTGCCTCGCTTGACTGTAAAATTTTGAGAGGATAATGGTTTATTTCAGCCTCACTGACACAGAAGAGTTCCATTGCTGTGGTTACAGCCTGGGCAGGGATATGGATTTAGTTCAACTGCTCCATATCCCATGTGAGCAGCTTTGGTTTATAACTTATTTATATGGATTTATCTCAGTTCAGTTATTGAATTAGCTGGATCTGTAAAGGATTTGTATGACTTTTAACTACATCAATTTAAAAAACAACCTGAATTAAACTGGTGCAACATGCTTATGTAGGCAAGGCCTAGGAAGAGGAAAATGAATTTTTCTTTTACCCTTCTTGGAGCCTTGGTCTTACCTCACTTTCATGTACTCTCCTGTCTCTCTCTTAGCATTGTTTTTAGCATTAAATGTAGTGCTCATTAATGCAAAGTTTAGCAGCAGCCTGGTTGGGGACACACTGGGGAAGGGGACACGCGTTGTCTTCCTTAGACCTCCTCCTCATCACAGCTCCGTTCCTGTCCTGCCACAACATGGGGATATCCACAAGTTCTTGATACTCCTCGTGGAGTGTAGACTATTGGAGACAAACCAGAGGAAAGCAGTAAGAACAGAGGACTGGAAAAGAATTGTCTATTTTCTAAAAAATGTCTGTTTTCTAAAGGAAAGGAAGAGCCCAGACCCTTCTTTTCCTGATGGGAGGGGTGATGTCCCAGGCTTAAACTGCAGCGAGAAAGATTCTGGTTAGATGATCAGAAAAATCTCCTAATCCTAAGAAAAGTGAAGTACAGGAATAGGTAGCTCAGGGACACTGCAGCTTCTCCTTCATTAGAAGTCTAAGAATGCTATCCCACGTCAGGAGTATAGAAAATGATACAACAGGGTACTTTCTAAACAAATATTTCTGTTATTGCTCTATACTCAAGGCATTGCTTCCCCCGTGTTTATGCTTCCAATACACTGGGAGAACAGTTTTCTTCATTTCAAAATGACCAACCACAAGCAGAAGCAAAATTTATTTAAACTTGACAGGGAAAAGAAGAAATAAAAAAAGAACAAAAGACAACCCCCTTCTTGTCTAGACAAATAGTCATTATTTGACAGGCATAGTGCTTGGGTTTGAAATGCGCAGCAGTATTATCTAAAACTGACTTCACAGATTGGGTTATTCTCCTCATGTCTCTTGAAAGTCTGTTCTCATCACATCTCAGTTCAGTGAATCGTCCATCCTTCCCTGTTTTCTCCCACGCCATTGTGATGGCATCAAGCACAAGTCCAAACTAATTGTGTAATCGTGAAAGAATCCCTGATCCTCAATGTCCCATCCAGTAGAGAGGACTTTTGCCTGTTGTCAGGATGGGGGACCGTCTGCCACCATCTTCCTGCAGTGGGACACAACCACCCACGTCCCATGCCGGCCAGGCTGGGTCGGCACTGCGCTCAGCTCTGCTTCAGTTACATTGGAGCGACTGTGGATTTCGTAACCGTAAAAGAAATAAACAGGAGGAAGTAGTCTTTCCTTCAAGGGGTTTTAAGTATTCTTGGAGCTTTAATCTGGGTCTAGCATGTTACTTGTAGGAAATCTGTATCACGTACTTCCTAGGTGACAGCCGGTGTGGACCTGCTGGCTGACTTTATCTGCAGCAACCTTCCTCCCAAAGCAGAAGACTGGGTGCCAGTCTCTCTACAAGCCTTCCTGCTTTACTGAAATGTTGTGTTCCCTCTGAAGCACATGGAGAAGTGATGAGGAAGAATCCGTATGCCTTTAGCACCTCCTTGTTGTGCCCAGTGCAGGGTTTGTGTATCCCATCTCATCAACCATCGTGACCTGCCGATGTAGGACAGGGATCCTTCTGCTCCTGTAAGGGTGCTCTAAAGCGTACGTATATATACTGCAAGGTTTGACTGTGGCATCCAGGTCTGAAGAATAAGATCACCCTTTTTATCTGTCCAAAATGTCCATGTCTCAGGAGGAAAATGCTCTGCCACCGTGCCTATAGAGACATCCTGTGTTTACAGGCTAGTTTTCCTGTAGTGTTCCATAGAGAACACAATAATGATTTTCTTTAGATTTACTGGACTGGGCATTCTAAGTAGGAAGGTACCAACTGGCACGATAAAACACTGTTATGTGTTACCCCTTCTGCGAAAGGGTGGTCAGGGGGTAAAGGGGGAGGAATTCCATCTAGAGAAGGAACAAAACATAACCAACAGCCCTCTAATTTCTATAATATAAATTCCTCTACTGAAATAGCTCAGCCAATGAGGGGAATAAAGACAGAAAACAAATCTCTCTGAATAATTTAAAAATCTGTAGGTCTAGAGTAGGAAGTAGCTATCAAGGCGAGCTACTCGGAGGCTGTCAGGTCTGCAAGTAATTCCTACACATCTTCACAGCAGCCTCCTCATCTCCATCAGTCGTTTGTGGGAGCGGTGTGGAGGCAGCCTGTCATCGCAGCCAACTGTCACCCCACTTCTGAAGCCAGGAGCTACTGAGGCTCATCCAGAAGGCAGAAACCAGCAGGATATCACAGGCCTAGGCTGCTCTGTCAAAAAGCAGAAAATGCCCCCACAAATCTTTCCTTTTGCCAGCACAGTATTGCACTGAGTGTATTGAATAATTAATTAGCAGGTGGTTTGATCTGCGCGGTCCAATGGCAGCGTCTCTGATGATTCACCTGTGTGGGCAGCGGTGCTCAGTCGGGGCAGCCGTTAGATCAGGAATCAGGGGCTTCTCCTGTGGCTGCTAAATCACCGGGTGGCTTTGAGCTTTGCTTTGTGAGCTTTGCCCCTGGTTCTTTCTTCGATCCTCCTGCAAACAGGGACAAAGAGGGATTTGTGAGCAGAAAGTACCAATGGCTCGAGATGCTTTTAAGGAAGTGGAGAACGAGCAAAGGGCTGCAAAGCCCCCAACCTGCGTCTCACTTAGAGTTTGTTGCACAGTTGCAACCAGCTTTGCTGAAGACACAGAAGCCTGCAGCTATGCACGACAGTATATTTCCAGCGCATTTACCATCGCTGCCTGTGCGAGCTGGGTGATGAGGGTAATAGGGTTCGGGAGCGGGGGTTAGAAGGGTAATGGCAAATAGCTTGTATTCATTTACTCTTTCTGACACAAAGAACCTAATCTGTAAGCTAAACTTGCCAAACTCTTGATCCCACCTTCTGTTGCTGGTAGCCCTTTTGCTCCCTTTGGTCCTCTTCTCCAGAGACGAGAGAGCAGGGAGAGAGCAGGGAGAGGCAGAGGACACCATTATGCCCCGCTGGTGTCCATCCTGTCTCACTCTCAGTGAGACCCACAGCACTCAGCACACGTGTGAATCCTCCCGACCTGTCCTTATCTGTTGTAACTAAACCATGCTGCTTTTCCCCTTCTTAAGAAATTAGCCACCAATCTTTTGCATTGTTGGGGAGAGTGGCATTTTCCTTTGTGTTTTGTGGAGTAGGAGAAAGCTTTCAGAGTTTGATGGCAGAGGATGCAATTGTCAGTGTTGAGGTGTGCACTTACTGTTCAAGTTCTTGTATATCCATGCAATAAAATTTTAAGGTGCTTTACTGGATATAGTAGGAAAAACCATTAGTGGTTTTAGGCACAACAGCGTCATTTTAAATTTAATGTCCTGCGTGTTCATCCTCACTCTTTTATTGAGTAATAATCAAATGCTGAAACAAATTATGGTCTATCAAAGATTTCATAGTTGTCATTAACCAACTTAACCCCCTTGAGGGACAGAAAGGCAGTAAGGGAGCACAAGCAGGAAAATCACCTCCTCTGTGAGCTGTAGAGGGCCCAGGAGACAAACAGATGGAGAGTTTCCCTGAATTAGGCAGAAGGGAGCAGTGAATGCAACGACTAATCAATTTATGACAATATTAAGCTTACGCAGTTCCTGTATTTGCCTCTCTATCCTGCCCACATATAGGTAAACCAAGCTTTCTACCACCGAGGTTGGCCAGGCACCGTATCATTTCCAGATAAAGCTCATCTGCAAATACATTGCAAATTTTTTTCAGAACAAAGAGAAGGTTGCATGGCTCCAAAACCTGTGTAGTAATACCAGGGATGTTTTCCATTAACACATAGAAAATAAATGGAGCAGAGGATGGAAGGGATTTGTGCATATAGCAGTAATTTAGAAAATAATTTCAGGGTGCATTCTCCTCTAGTGATCTCAGCTTAAATAAGCTCAGGAACCGAAGGATTTAGCTCAGAGGTACAGTTAACAAGCATTCTTCAAGATATTGTGCCAGACCGCAGTGCCTGCCAATTAACTATTATCAATTGAGAAAAGGAAATAAGTTTCTCTAGTGAATGAAATGAGGGGCTGAAGCAACCATTTTTATTGCTGTAGTTATACGAATAATATCAACATAAGCCAGTCAAAGTGAAGAAAATTATTTCTCCACTTTCAGTCACCAACTGCACAATGTCCCAGGCTTTCAACATCCAACTCAATCTTATTTCACTGTTGCAAACATGAGCTAGGTACCAACTGATTTTAAAAATGAACACACCACGATTCAGCAATAGCTGCAGGGCAGTGAATCAAAACTACTCCTGTGCTTGTGGATCCCAACCTTATCCTCATCATATCTGAATTCACACAGTGGACACAGACTGCAGTTTAGCAGCACGATGGTTTCCCTGTTTTGGTGAACTGATAGATCTGTGCACATAGCCAGGGAGTATGAAAGCTGCAGATCAGGGTAGGAAGGTCCTCAGGTCTCCATAAAGCAGACCAACATCTTTTGAGGCAGAAAAAAACCCCCTCCAAACATACATTTTTAAGCTAATAAGGCAGAAAACTTTGTGTTCTTCATGCCAGAAAAGGCTTTAAGAACAGTAAGAGCAGACCTTAAATTACAGGCTTTCTCCTGCTACTCAGCACAGCATGTCCATGTGCAATTTCTCCCCAGCAGCCCCGTGTTGCTTCCTTTAAAATAACAGACTGGAGCTGTTGTGTGAAATTGTTCAACCTTTCGGAACCGTGAAGGTACCCACTGCGGCTTCTCCCCTCTCCTGTGTGAACCTGCCCCGCTCCGCCTCTCCCCATCTCAACCAGCACTGTGGGACCCGGTCCCCAGTGCTTCAACTGGGAACTGGCCTTAAGTCAGTTGTATGCAGCGTGAAATAAATGGGGTGGGGAAGACTTTATAGATATATTTTCTTTTTATTTTCCAAAAGAACTGGAAAGGATAGCTCCTGTGTTTCTTTCAATGGACAAAATTCAGTTCTGAATCCACCAGAGTTACTCCCCTTGTGACAGGGCTGAATTTAGCCCAAAACATACTTGCTTCTTGCTTTGCGTTCCATCAGATGTATTATGACTTAACACTTGCATGTAAAAATGAATTATAGCTTCTTGACTTTTTGTTAATTCACATACTCCACACAGGTATAAAGAAAAGAAGCCTTAAATCTATTGCTGTGCTTTCTTTGGATGGCTCTTTAGCTCCACTGTCTGGTAGTGATTTAAACTTCTATAAAGAAATATAAAATAATTTATTTGCTAATTTAAGTAAGATGTCACTGTTATGCTCCACAAGACAGGGGGTATTTAAGGTTCCTGCACGGTATAGCTGACTGAGAGATAGAGTAGATGAAAAAAATGTATTGATGTTGAATGCTTGTTTGCTCTTGAATTAATCATGGTCAGTATTTTACTTGGTATCTCAATTAGAAATTATCTCAAGTTACAGAATTCAGATCAATTACTTACAGGGTTCTTGTGTATTACGAACCAAAGTCCTGGATTGCTCCATTTAAGGATAGGAACATCCTGAAACTTCAGAAGAGATGCCCTTTAAGTGTTTCCTTGGCCTGCCTTTCCTTCTCTGTTCTTCAGAGAATTACCCTGAGCCGCTAAATAAGCAGTTTGCAAGAAGTAATTGCATCCATTCTGTTCCCTTTTCCATTCTCCTGTTGATGGAAGCCACACTGTCTTTACTGGAGAAAAGACCAAGTACATTCAAAGCCAAAGCCTGCCCTGTTGACTTTCTTCTGTCAGAGGAACCTATGAAAAGGCATAGTCTGAGCTTGATTCACATGCACCCAGTAGAACCGCTTCAGTCCACAGACACGACAATAATACCATCTGCATTCTTGCAGCACTTGCCAGTGTTGTTTTCAGGATCTGCAGTGGGGATCTGAGCTTCTCAAACCGAGCCCTGAGTTCGTCTGGAATGTGGGGAATGGAGGGTCACATTTTTAAATGTTTTCTAAAAAGAAGATAAAAGGCAAATATACAACAGAGCATGCGATTTCACCCCTTGTATCTTTGTCAACCCCCCACTCCCACACCTCTCTTCCCATCTCATCATGACCTTTCATTACACTAAGTCTAAACAATACATTGGAAGGCTTCAGCTGGATGACACAAGCACATCTTCCTATACCTGTTTACCCTTTTTGTTCAATAAAAAGGAAAATGTTATACTTTGAGGAAACTAGAGGAACTAAATTAAATGTGACAGGGAGGCCACCTATGAATTAAAATAGTTAGAAGTAATGCCTCTTGTATTTTCATAGTCAGTCTTGCTGGACGTACATGTAGTAAGGTAAATAAAAGGATTATTTTTTTTTAATTGTGGGGAAAAAGATTCAACAGGAGCAGTTTTCGAAACCAGCCTTCTGTAACAGGAGATCTTACATGGGGATAATATCTTTTATTTCTTCACAGAATAGTCTATTCTTAGATAAGCAGCCACATATTTATAAATAAGCATTTCAGTCTGACATGTTGTACCTATAGGGCTGATTGTTCACACACCATTTCATTATATTTTCACAAAAGAATTCCATTGTTCAGTGCCTAACTGCAGGTTTGCTCTAATATGGAAAATAGCTCCTTCCCCTTCACATTTGACAACTAGTCTAACTATGGCCTTTTGTGCAGAGTGCACGATCCTCTGTGCACCGTGTCTCACCTCTCATTAGCGCATTTCTTGAATGTCCCAGTCTCCAGAATCATAGAATCCTAGAATCGTTAAGGTTGGAAAAGACCTCAAGGATCATCAAGTCCAACCGTCAACCCAACACCACCCAACCCACTAAAGCCACGTCCTGAAGCACCACATCTACACGTTTCTTGAACACCTCCAGGGATGGTGACTCCACCACTGCCCTGGGCAGCCTGTTCCAACGCCTGATCACTCTTTCAGTGAAGACATTTTTTCTAATATCCAGCCTAAACCTCCCCTGGCGCAACTTGAGGCCATTTCCTCTTGTCCTATTGCTTGTTGATTTAGAGGCCAGCACCCACCTCACTACAACCAGTTCTCAGACCATCCTACCACCAACCACCTTTCCATCTTTCAAAGGCCCACAGCGGCTACTTGGTAAGAAACAGGTTTGATTTTTTCAGTAGCGATATTGGACACAGCCCACAAGTTCTGCTCCACCATGCTAACGCCTTCCTGCGCTTCTCCCCAGCCCTGGGGTGGCCACAGCTCCTCTGGCTGTGGAAGGCACTGCCATTCTCCCGGTGTTGGGCTGTGTTTCCATCCACCGCCTCGCACACCCAGAGCCAGGCAGGTTATGCACAAAGTGCCTGTTGCTCCCGTCTCTCCCGCTTCTCTTCCAGACTTTCCTCCTTCTCTTTGAAGCCCAGAGAGGAGACAAACACCATGCCAAATGTTCATGAACATATTTCTGTGATAGCTCAGGAGATACTTGCCTGACCCGTACATTATTTCCAAACAAAAGCACAAACAAGCTAGGGAACCTGAAAAGAGTTATCTAAGCCCTTAAAACTAACCCAGTTGAGCACAGTGTTTCCAGGTCATTTTTCTGGGCTATCTTCTTATCTCTGCCTGAAGTCAGGACCTCAAGGGTTAAGCTGGGGATGCATTTCAATCTTGTAGCTCTGTTCTGTCCGTAGGTCATTTTAGAATTTCAGCACTGAGATAGTGCTGACTAATTACAATGGATCTTAAACAGTCTAGTGCTTCTCAGATTTAAAACAAGCCTTTCGGTTCACCTACAAAATATGTATTTTTTTCTTGACAGATGGATAATAAGTACATGGAAAAAAATAGCTTTTATAACTGACTGGTTGGACTTGAAAGTGTATGTTTTCTATGCATAAAAATGTATACAGGCCAGCAGTGTCAAAGGCTTAAAAGGGAAGATCATTATAGCTTCTGCTAAGTGCAGCTATGCTGCTAAAATGCCTGTGATCCTAGAGAGGAAAATCTTGCGATAATAATCTACCGTTTCCCAGTCAGTTGTAAAAGTCAGGTCCCTTTGAATACAGTCTTCCTTCAATATACACTCCCATCTCCACAACTTGACGTGCAGTTTTTCAAATATTAAAGCACTTTTTCAAAGAGCTTTGTTGCCACACAAAGGACGACTCTGGAACCTATGTGAAGTATTTATAAGGAAAAGAAAAAACAAACTAAAAAGAAATGCAAACCAGAAAATACTCTAGTTATACAGGCTATGTCAAGCAGCGCTAGACTACCAGAAATTAAGATTTATTATATAAGCAGGTCTTGAGACATTCCAACGCTGTTGTGTTGAGAGTTGTTAGGTGGAGCTACTGTGCGGAAGATACAGTCTGGTACCCGACTGCATCCTGAGCTTCGCTTTCACACCTTGGTATGCCAACATCATTGGAAATAAGACAGAAATTAATTTCTCTTTCATCCTGTAGGCTATCACTGTTAACATTAAGCCAATACCACTTAACACCAAGTGTAACTTTTGTTGTCAGACTGACTCCCTCCGTTCTGTGGCACCCAGCCATAATTTTTATCCTGGCATTTAATACTCAGCTTATGCTTTTTTCTAAGCATGAAGAAAGCCTCTGCTCAGATGTCACCAACCTCCCAGTTACGAGCTAAGTGCAGGCTCTACCTGTTGGGAGCTTGTGGAGTCTCAAACTTTCCAAGCCAGCAGATGTCTCCTAAACTTTTACCCATTTCTCCTGTCCGCAAATGAGACTTGAGCTACATTCACTTTGCACCAACCATCATCGTCGGGTCCTGAAAACCATTTTTCTGCTGACAGCCTGATTAGTATCATCAAGTTACTGTTTATTAGATAGACTATTGTTTTCATAGAATCATAGAATCATTAAGGTTGGAAAAGTCCTCAAGGATCATCAAGTCCACCCCAACACCACCACTAACCCATGTCCCAAAGCACCACATCTACACGTTTCTTGAACCCCTCCAGGGATGGTGACTCCAACACTGCCCTGGGCAGCCTGTTCCAATGCCTGATCACTCTTGCAGTGAAGAAATTTTTCCTAATATCCAGCCTAAACCTTCCCTGGTGTAACTTGAGGCCATTTCCTATGTGCCTATGATGTTTTAGAACATCAATGTCTATTAAAAGCAGACATTAAAATATGAAGTCCATGCCTATCTATCCATCTTCCATTTGGGTGTCATGTCTAACCATTGTACAGGCAAAGTCACTGCCTCAGGTCATTGGTGACGTTGTCTGTTCCCTTGATTTACAAATCAGGGTATTAAGAATACAGCTCCATGATATGTTAGGATTGGTAGCAAAATGATTCAGGTGTTTAAAACAATCTTTTGCCAGTTAACCTTTTTTTTTTAACTCAGAATATTTTAGTGATCAGTTTTAAGAAATACCCGAAAATAAGAGTTTTACCGTCAAAGTGAGGGGAGGAAAAGCAACACATTGCTGCCACAAGGCAAGAATGACTTGAGTAAGGACAGGAAAGGCTGAAATGAGCTTTGTCATGGTAGAAAACACCTGTTTTGAACCAGATTTACAAATCAAGGTTAACAACTTTCCATCTTGGTCTTTGAGTTGTTATTCAAAGCCAGTCGAAACCAAATGCTATTAAAAGTTTATTTGATGGACTGTAGAGTAGATGGATGCCACTGACAGAAGCATGATGGATGAACTTGGGAGAAGAAAATTAAAATAACAAAGTCCAATATATTGCATGCTTTTTAGAAGATAGATGCTGGTAGTTGTTTATATTCTACAGGATTCACAGGCAGCAAATATCCTCACTATTTATATGAACTTTGTCTATTTTAAGTTTGCAGGCAAGTTGTCTGTCAGAAAGTGACCTAAATATTAGATTCAGAGAAGGTTTTTTACAATACCCAAGGACTGACCGGTATATGAAAGAATCCGACTTAGTTAAAAAAGAGGCTGCTTCAATTTTTTTAATCTGTGCTTATGAGATTTTCTAAGTCAGAAAGTTTCAAACAAAGCCAGAATCTGCTATTTCAGAACTCTAACTTATGATATAAATGTAAATCACTGCAATCAGAGGAATTAATTCATCATAAAGAGCATATTTATGGAAAATATTGAGGAGGAACGCTGCAGATAAAGGAAGAAAATCTCATCACACCGTTGTGAGAGTGTGTGATTGTAATAGTTCTTGATACCAGCCAAGATGTCCATCTTATGGAAAACCACAGGGGGAGTAAATACAGAATCTCTCATCAGAAACAAATTGATAGTTAAAAGCCTTGCGAGAAGGACTCTGAACACGTCTCCTGAAGATGCTGTTTGAGAAGCTGTGGAAAGGAGCCTGCAATGTTGGACCACCCACTGGATAAGGAACAGGCTGGATGGTCGCACTCAGAGTGTTGTGGTCAACGGCTCAATGTCCAAATGGAGACAATGACAAGTGGTGTCCCTCAGGGATCAGTACTGGGACCAGTGCTATTTAACATCTGTGTTGGTGACATGGACAGTGGGATTGAGTGCACCCTCAGCAAGTTTGCCGATGACACCAAGCTGTGTGGTGTGGTGGACACGCAGGAGGGAAGGGATGCCATCCAGAGGGACCTGGACAGGCTGGAGAGGTGGGACCGTGCCAACCTCATGGAGTTCAACAAGGCCAAGTGCAAGGTCCTGCACGTGGGTCGGGGCAATCCCAAGCACAAACACAGGCTGGAAGGAGAATGGATAGAGAGCAGCCCTGAGGAGAAGGACTTGGGAGTGTTGGTAGATAAAAAACCGAACATGAGCTGGCAGCGTGCGCTCACAGCCCAGGAAGCCAGTCGTGTCCTGGGCTGCATCAAGAGCCCAGCAGGTCGAGGGAGGGCATTATTCCCCTCTGCTCGGCTCTAGTGAGACCCCTTCTGCAGTGCTGCATCCAGCTCTAGGGCCTCCAGCTTAAGAAGGATGTTGAACTGTTGGGCGGGGCCAGAGGAGTCCATGAAGACGCTCAGAGACTGGAGCACCTCCCTTACGAGGACAGGCTGAGAGAGTTGGTGCAACTTGAGGCCATTTCCTCAAGGGGTAACCCCTCGAGGGGGTTGGTACTCGATGATCTTTAAGGTCCCTTCCAACCCAAACCATTCTATGATTCTGTGATACCATTCTATATAATAGTCATTATATGATATATAATGATGTTTAAAATGGAAACCTTTTGCTACTGGGTGGATAACCCGTCTAGTTTATAGCACAAGGCAACTCCAGCTCTTGTTTAGTACAAAACAAAAAGCTAAAGAAAGCCACTAAAACAACTGTGCTAATGCATCTAGAAGCATCAAGTAGAAACAAAAATTAGCTATTATTATATTGAACACCTGCAATGCAGACATTTCGCAGGCTTTTGCCAAAAATTATCAGCTCCTAAATAAATATGACTGGGATATATTTGAAGACACCATTTGCAATTCATGTCTGATTTACTTTCTAATTAAACAGTGCTTACAAAAGTACTAATAATGAAATGCATGTAAAATCATCTAGTACAAATACCCAGAGCGATACATGTCTTCATATTTCCTACTTACATCCAAAGCATTTTTGAAATCCTGAGCCTCCAGCAGCTTTTCTCACATTGTATTCAGTCGAGGTGGGGGGAAAGTGCTGGGAGGAGGGTGTGAAACAACAACATTGCTTTAGAGGTACCTTGTGAAATTATTTTAATAAATATTATTCATTCTTTAAAACAGACAAAGTTCAAGAATGAAATAAACTTTATTAGAAAAGTTTTCCTGGAGAACCATGCAGTAAACTTCTAATATAGAAAATTACAAACACATTGTTTGAATAAAATCTATGAATTCTCTTTCGTAGGGTCTATGGACTACTTGCATAGGATTTGTGGATGACTTGTATAGCTTTTTTATTCTCAAAAAAACCCATTTATAGAAAGGAAAGATCATGGGTATGCACATGAACACGTTTATATGACATTTATGCAACTGGCTTGAAAATGCTTTGTGGGCTTGTGGAAAAAAACAGCCAACATCTGTGACTGGAGTAACCAAGAGGCTAAACCATGTTCAAATAAAACACTGAATTCATTTCAAGGCATAGCAAAGAGGGAAGTCAGCTCAGAGCTGAAATGACATTCAAAACAATTAGAATTCTAGTTGGGTTCGGCTGTGTTCATTTCTTTTCATATTCATCAAGCTTTGGAGCTAATCTAGGTAGTGAAGTCAAAACACTTATTTCAGGTAAGTGCTCGGCTTTCTGTGACACTTCAGGGCACTGTGTCCATCCAGGCAGGGGAAGAGCAGCAGAAGTATTTGATGGCTAGTCAGGTTCAAAATGAAAACTCTTTGGAAACACAGCTTATTTCATTACGCTCCTTTAAACTATATTCACGTTACAATGTTAGCTGGATATTTTCAAGGACAAACAGATTCCCCAAAGCAGGTTAAGGACACTGCTGAGAGAACCTAGGATTTGGCAAATTCTGTTTGACCACTACTGCAAATTCGAACAAATCAAAGATTGTTCATGAGTAATCTGTAAATACAGAAAGAGGCTAAATTTGTCGAACAAATCCTTCACTCTACAGTGTTTGCCCAAAGCTTCCCCCTGCTCCAAATGCCCTTTGGTCTCAGCTGGTATTCCTTATTTACTAAGTACAGGAAAAAATCCATACTGGGAATAACTGGGAATAATGAGAAGCTGGATATGAGCCGGCAGTGCCTGCTTGCAGCCCGCAAAGCCAACTGTGTTTTGGGCTGCATTAAAAAAGGGCCGGCCAGCAGGGAGAGGGAGGTGACTGTGCCCCTCTACTCTGCTCTGGTGAGGCCCCATCTGCAGTACTGTGTCCAGGCCTGGGGCCCCCAGCACAGGAAGGACGTGGAGCTCTTGGAGCGGGTGCAAAGGAGGGCCACGAAGATGATCAGAGGGCTGGAGCACCTCTCCTATGAGGACAGGTTGAGGGAACTGGGCTTGTTTAGCTTGGAGAAGAGAAGGCTCCGGGGAGACCTCATTGCGGCCTTCCAGTACTTGAAAGGAGCCTATAAACAGGAGGGGGAACGCCTGTTTACGAGGGTGGATAGTGATAGGACAAGGGGGAATGGTTTTAAACTAAGACAGGGGAGGTTTAGGTTAGAGATTAGAAGA
>NW_010112542.1:42883-84462 GCF_000699245.1 Pterocles gutturalis | reverse complement strand
CCCAGCTGGATGTGGCTCTGAGCAGCCTGCTCTAGTGGTTGGCGGCCCTGCATATGGCGGGGGGGTTGAAACTAGATGATCACTATGGTCCTTTTCAACCCAGGCCATTCTATGATTCTATGATTCTATGATTCTATGAACTGAGGTGCTATGAATTTCTGAGAAAATAAGTTTACTCCAAGATTAAGGGGGGGTCAGTTGCCCGAGCCAAGCAGTCCCTCCCCATATTCTGATACGTGCTTACACGAGTGTAAGTGTGCAATGAAAGCCACCCACGTTTCAAACTGGTTTCTCCATGTACTGTCTTATGATGGAAAGCAAGTATCCATCAGTGTATTCCCACCTGTCAGCTGAGGCAGAGAAACAGCCCATGGGCATCCTCTAAGGTCATCTGCAAAATGAGTGAAACAAAATATATCACACTCAATATTCTTGGTTTGTTTGTTGGTTGTTTTTTTTTTTTTATTTTACTTATGTTTGGCAGGGAGTAGGAGAACTAATATTTTTATTATTTACAGCTGTGAAGCTCTCCAATACAACAGAAGCTCCAATTGTAAGCTGTAAATGTAGTGTTCCAACTCTAGCAATGAAAATAGAATCCATCTCTTCTTTCTCTTACTATGTTTCCGTGAATTTAGGTAGGATGTGACTTTGGGGTAGTATCCTTGCCTTCTGTGATCCCTGGATAATGTCTTTAATTTGGGTATTAGACTGACCTAGTTAATGAATCACAGCATACTCTCAAGATCTCACTAAACCTATCAGGGACTTCTCGTATGTTACTTAGTGTGGTTGTTCAACTGGCAGAAAAGTGTCTTTCCTTCTCTCCCCAGAGGCAGATAATCCAGCCTCTATATCTAGCAAAACTTGCAGCAACTATTGAAAAACTACATAGGATGTCATAAGATCCACAAGCGAACTTTTCCCTGCTCGTTTCAGTTACTGATTGAGCCTTGTTTTCTGTTTCATTTTCAGTAACAAATGGTGACTGATGAAAGCTTTTCGCTGCAAATCAAAGGCATTCATCCTGTTTTCTGTAAGAACCGGGTAGTGACAAATCCACAAATGCTTTGCCTGAGCCTGTTCTTTGGAAGAACTCTGCCTTGGCACAACATACGTGTTTGATCACTGTAATATCTTTTTCCCAGTGCGTGAAAGTAAAAGCAATTACTGGAAGAAGTGGTTAACCAGAAGACTAGACCCCTGCTTTCTCTGGTTTGGATCTGCCACTGAGGTTTATGTTTTCAAAGGTATTTTACAAATGTTGGAGGAGTTCCCTGTCCGAAACATCAAGGGTCCTTGTGTCTGGCAAGCAGAAAATAAAATGCACCTGCAATTAAAGAGCAAATTTTAAGGCTGTTCCAAAGCTCCTTCAAAGCATTGCCACTGATTCCAGCAAGCTTTGGGTCAATTGCTCAGGCCTTTATTCTGTGCCTATCAGTTGGTAGCAGGAGATAGATGAAATGAGTGCTCTGGACAGGCAACACAGTTAAGTGGAGCTGCAGGTCAGAAAATTTATGTTCTGACCCTGCCTCTGCCACTGATGCAAACCTAGACAAATCATTCCATCCCTTGTCATCTCAGTGGTAAAAAGGGATGATCCTTACCCACCTCTTAAGGCATTGCACTTCTTGTTCCACCAGCGGGAATCATTCTGTGACCAGGAGGCTTAATTATTTGAAACACTTTGAGATGTAAGATGCCCTGAAAGCATGAAATGTTATAATTAATAATAATAATGAAAACACAAAAAGAATAATTTCCAGTGAATTAACACAGAACCACAGATCAGTTCCAATCTGGTGGGTTTTAAGCATAGCATTTCTTCCCAAGGGCTACAGCAGGATTTTCCCCCCTTCATTCATTTCAGCCAACAGTTAGGTTCAGATTGCCTTTTAAATCTTTGATAACTGCTTGGGACATTTTATTTTACGGTACTTCCACATCATGCATCCCTGGGCTTCTGAATTCAGCGACAGCTTTTAGAACAAACAAAACCAGATAATTCCTCTGTGTGTAGATTGCACGGCCCTCCCTTGGAGTTTTCTGAAGGTCAAGTGAAACATCCAAAGGAGGTTTTTTTTTCATTTTTCACACCCTTCTTTCCACCCACCATCAAATCAAGCAAAGCTTCTCTTAATCATTATCAGGGAGACAAAAACTTATAGTGCAGAGCAATGGACCAGAATTTCACACTCCATTTGCACCATAACTCTGAGGGCTGCTAATGTGCTGTTTGCTTTTTAGCAGGCATCTCTGCAGCCATCACTGAAATGCGTTTTGGCGCTGCTCCCAGGGCAACTTAACTATTTATGACAGCTTGTCTTGAAGGGGCTACATGAACATTAGGATGTCCATGGCAATCTGCAAATTGAACCATCCACATGGCATTTGAGATCAGATGGAAAGAGCTTTAATAATATAATGAAGGTTAGGGTAGTTGTCATTTTTAATTTATCTTTTTTACTCATGCTCCGGCAGTAGCTCAGATTTTCCAAAGCATCTTCAGGCCAGGATGTATCAAATTGTGAAATCCTCCCATATTAACAGATGCTAATGACCTGACTCTGACTTGGACTGTCTTTTATCACACATTCAGTCAGACAATAAATGGGAAATAAAAACTCCCACCCGGCGCAAACCATTTTCCTCCAGAGAACGAACCCGCTACACCAGACCCAGCTGTTTGCTTATTGTCCAAGATGAGTGACGGATGAGTAATGTCAACGACAGACATTCTTCACGGCAGCTTTCATTTCCATGATGCTCCAAGGTTCAGAGGTGGGTCTTATTCTTCAACCCTTATTTCAACTTTTTATTCTCTCTTAGAAGCAAAGCTGCCTAATAAACCAACATTTTCAGACACACACAGTAACAGGAAGAAGAAACAAACTTCAGCTGAGATGCAGCTTCAGCCCCCAGCAGGACTGAGGAATTATGTCCGGGAGATTCACGCGGGTGAGAGAGGTCACGGCTCCTACCTGTTGCTGATTCATTTGCAGGGCAGCCAGCGTTAAGCCACCTCACCTCATTAGGCCAGGCTTTCTCCGTTAAAGAATTGATGTGCATCAGGAGCCGGGAGAGAGGCTGTTTGTTACAGAGAGTTATAGCAGTGGCAGAGGAAGATGCAGAAAAAAGTGAGTTATTTCCCATCTTTTCACCTTTGTTTCCCTTCACCTGGTTTGACTATAAATATTTTGTGTAGCTGTTGGTTTTAAATCTATGGCTGTACAGTACACATGGCAATTTTCCCCATAGCCCATCTCCCTAGGTGATAATAATTTTTCCCTTTCTTTCTTCCCCACAGGGCTAACAACGTTCTCACCTCTCTCTTTGCTAACATCTTCTCTTCCATGCATATCTGTCACATTTTCCCTCCAACTCTCAAACTGATTAGCATAATTAAATTACGTTAGAGCCGCTGATCCCAGCTTGTGCTCCGTTTGAAGTTTGTTGCTTCTGTTCCAACAAGCAGAGGGGTTTGAGTATCACAAACTTGTTCATTTTTCTAACTCTCAGTAGGTTCTAACAAAAGACAGTCTCTCTCTAATTATAGTCTTCTTTAAAATCATAAACCACAAACCTACACATCTAGGTCTGTATATATATTTTTTTTAAAGGGTTTGTACAACACCCAGCAAAATGTGACCTTAGCTTCAGTAAGACCTCAACATCCAACACAAAAATGTTCATAACCTGAGAACTACAGAGGCCTTCAGGAATAAATGGGATTTTTTTAGGTCTCTGAGAAAAAATCCACCAAGGTGTGACCCTTTCCAGAGCTAGGATGTAGGTCTGGTTAAGGGAAGCAGAACAGCAGTGCGCCCTGAGAAGGTGTCTGTCTCGATAAGTTGCCTTAACCTGTTGCACCACTACTATCTTTGGCACAGCTACCAATGATGGGTACCATTGCTAACATCACACCAAACAGGAACAGGCTTCATGTAAGTGAGACGCACCTTGTTTAGGAATTGCTGTGGTTAAAATGTTGGCAGTAAGTCCAGACTGGTTTTTCTCTTGTTCTGATGTCAAGAAGGCTTGCACCAGTAATCACAGGAGCTGGGAAAATGCAAGGAAAGAGGATACAGGGTGGTCAAGGGTGAGCAGTATTGCCAACCAACATAGTAGTTTCGGTATACACAATTAAAAGAAAAACAGTCAGAAAGCAGACTTCATGATAACAAAAATTATTACTCAAGGAAATGCATTGGTTTTGCTCTTCAGAGGGAAACAATTTAATTTTATTTGCTGTGGAAAGTTTCATTTACTTCTGTTTGTAAGCGCACCACAAACAGCTAAGAAATAAACAGCCCTTCATGCCTGACGACAGATGTCAGGAATTCATGCGGGAGACCCTCAACCGAAGCAGCCTGAGGTGACAAGAGCAAGGACAGGGCAGGGCCACTTGCTGCAACCCCCCCATGGGGGGGCAACCAGCTCTGGTCAGCACTCTAGCTGCTTTGTGGGAAGAACTGCTAAAAAAATGTTCCTGGTTTTTGAACGGTCTCTCCAGCCTTGCCTTGGAACGGGCTAATTGCAACAACCATTGAGTCTTAATTTGACACGGATTTCTTGCATAGAGTTTCTCTGTGTAAAATTTCACTGCGTTCAATATCCTAGAAAAAAAGCACTTGGGAATTCCAATATTGGGTTGGAGAAGTTCGTCCTGGAAAGGTATTTTATTTTGCTTCATTTTTATTTGGCTTTGCTTGCTTGTGTGTTTAAAGACAGATGAACAAAGAACAAGAAACAGGGTTAAGAAAGGAAAATTGTCATTGTCGAAATTGTCATTGTCTTAATCTCAGACCTTCAACAAGAGGTAGCGTTTCCTGTGATTTAGGATGGTGGATGGAACTGTATCTTCCGAGAGAAACTATAGATTAGAAAACATTCTTTCCTTGTGGCTGAAGACATTAGTCAGCCCCAGCTTACTCAAGACAGCAGCAGGGATTCATTCCACAGCTGTAATCATTCACAAAATAAAATGTTTATTGGGTTTTTTTTTCCCCAAGAACTCGATCTAGCATCAGTGGTCTCAGCAGCAAAGCTCTCATTGCATGAGGAGCGGTGTCTGAAGCACGGACTATGAAGAATTCATCCTATTCCTGTCCTTCCTTGACCAACAAATGTGACATCAATTGTGTCTGAGCAGCAGTCCTGAACTTAGTGATGTGAGCTGAATGTGAGTCGCATTGGCTAGTCAATTTGCTTTGGCTGCTTTCAGCCCGTTTTAAGGGGAAGCGTTGCCTAACAGTCTTTGGAGGTTTTATGTTGTTTTTTTTTACTACTGAGCCCTTGCGGCTCCAGAGGAATCACTCCAGCAGGCTGAGTTATCGGCTCACTGCGCAGTCTTTTATGTCATGTCCATAGTTACAGAGGGGATAAAGGTAGAAGTAGTAAGGAAGATGCTGCTTCTGACATCTGTGTAAATTTTTAGTATTTGCAACACCCTAGGGAGGGAATTCCAGAGTTTACATCTACATCACGTGAAGAATCACTTCCATCGGAAAGTTTGAAGTCTGCCACCTGGGTAGGTCCTTTAGACAAACCTTAGGTCATCTCTTGGAAGACACAGTGAACAACTGGCCTGCATTCACCCTGTCTGTGACACTCCTGGTTTTACAGACCTCTGCCACTTTCTGTCTCAAGTCGTACCTTTTCCAGGCTCGGACTTGTGAGTCCCTGGACTCACAGTCACTCCTCATGTGAAAACAAATCCCAACCTTCTTCTGAATCTTTTCCAATTCTCCTTTTCGAGACGAGGGTAATAGGGCTGCACGCCATGTAACTGCAGCGTGGATTTCTATAGCGGCATAACGATGCTCTCTGTTTTGCTCTCTGTATCTTTCCTAATTGGCCCTAGCAACTGGATTGCTTTTTAGACTGTTACACAGCACTGAGATAAAATGTTCCTGAAACTTTTTATTACGACTGAAACATTTCATTCTTGCATGGTCACAACTAAGCTCAAAGCCCATCATTTCGTATAAATCAATATCAACCATATAAACAATTCATCATTTTATGTGATGAAAGGAACTACATAAGTGGGAAGCTTTGTCATCTCTCTGAAGTGTACTCACAACTTCAGTTCCAACATGCTCCAACATGCTCTCATGTTTTGACCTGGTATTTCAAGGCCATTCTACCAGGATGGAAAACATACAAGTGTGTAAATAAATAATAAAAAATACTTCTAAAATTCTTTTTTAAGTTCATGTAACTTTCATGGAGAACAAGGGCTGGCAGTCAGATAAAGATTACTACTTCTAGAATGGAAGCAAAGCAAGTCTTCCTTACACAGCCTGCCTCAACCATAACTGGGTGAATATTTCAGAGGAAGTATTTTATGTTCCAGTCCTACCTTTCCATCTATAGAAAAAAGACCCAATACCAGTAAAGAATCCTCATAACACCTCTGGCACACCAAGCTAGCTCAAAGGTCTGCTGGTTGGTAGGGCAAGCATTTAACAAGCTCAAAAGAATATTGTCTCTTTTTTCATTTCTGAATGAAATACAGATTTTAATTAGGAAGCTATGGTCATCATCAAGCTCGAGTTCCTGTTATTGTCAGTGTGAAATTAGAAAAATAAAATACTTCTGGAGCTGAGCAGCAACAAATACCACGCAGCTGCTTGCTCACCACCCACCCTTCCCAGGGATGGGGGAGAGCATTTAAGGGATAAAGGGAAAAGAGACTCACGGGGTGAGATAAGAACAGTTTAATAACTGAACTACAATAAAGTTTAAAGTAATAATGACAATAATAATAATATGCAAATATACTAATATGCAAATATACAAATATACAAATGAGTGACACACAGTGCAACTGCACACTGCAAATCATGGGAAGCTGGAAACACCCTTGACTCTCCTGGCAACAGCTATAAACATCAGTAGGTTATCAGCCACCCTCTCAGCGCAGATGCAAAACACAGCCTCTCACTAGCTACTGTGAAGACAGTAAACTCTATCCCAACTGAAACCAGGACGGGACCCAACTCCATTCCATCTGCACATGTCATCAAAGTTGGGAGCAGCCAGCTGTAATGCTGATTTTCCACCTTGCAACTTTTGTGAGTCCCCTGTGCACATCCACAGTGTTTTGCCTATCTTTCCTCCATCCTCCTGTGCATTTCCCGTGACATATATTGTACGTCAGGCTTCCCTCACAGCTAATTTGGAAGAAAAACACACTATTCCCACAGCCAGCTGAGTGGCAGTCTCCATCCACAGGTCCGGAGTGCCCAAGGGACACCGAGTGGTGTCCCAGCATTGAGCCCCTGCAGCTAAGCCCTTACCCAGCACTGCCTCACTTGGAGCTCAGGGTTTTCGGAGAAGATAGGGCTGCTGGCTTCTGTGTAATTTTTTTAAGATCCTTGCAAAGCTGAAGGCAGCACTGAGGTTCATAAAATTATCTCTGAGTTGTTTTTTGAGTCCAGGGGGTCGAAAAAATTACTTCATTGTATGGGTGTGCACTTAGTGGGATCTACAGAATTTCACGATTTCAAATTTTTATAAAAGTTAGATATATTTTCTGTTTTTTGAAGTTGACAATGTCACAATTTGCATGATGACCGTCATGAAGGCTATATATGTATCTGGAACTGAATATTCAAATAGCCATGAAAAATATGTGAGTATAAATGTTAAACAAACTCTTACAATTCCCTGTTTCACTGCACAGTTTTGTCAACAAACATTTAATTCTTCCTCAGTTCATGCAAAAAAACCCTTGCATTCTTGCATTTTATAATCTAAAAACCAAAAGATAAAATAAATAAATAAATAAACCCCAAACCTTCAAAATATAAATGCTTTACTTAATTTAAACTATTAGAAACCACCCTCTTTCAGCTGCTGAGAAGCCTCTGCAGACAAACAGTGGGGGGGAGGTGAGGAGGGATTAAGCACTGAAAGAAACGGAGATGCCAAAAGAAATGTACAGCTTGTGTGGGGATCAGGGATTCTTTTCTCAGCAATGTGTTCATAAATTTTATCCGGAGTGTATATCACAGGCAGAAAGTCAAGGATTTAATATTGCTGCAGTAAGCCAGCAGCACGTTGGGAAGGTTTTATAAGAACTCCCCACACAGCACTCTGCTGGTGCACCTCAGATTGATCTGCAGAGCCCCTTGCTCACATCCATTCCAGCTCCCACGGATGCAGACCTACTGGCGCATCTCAGAGGAAGCTTATACAACACCTCGCTCCTCCAGCCCAAAAGGTCACCAGTAATTCTGCTATATGTGCCATAATTCTGAGCTTCTTCTGAAACTCCCCGCAGCCTCTTTTGCTAAAGCACAGCTCCTTCCTACCAACCCCCAGTAACTTTTTGACTTTTCATCTCTGTGGCTTTCGCAGCAGCTAATCCCGTTACTTACTTGTCAAAGGAAGAACTTTAGGAAACACTCACCCAGGCTGAATTTGAATCAGCAGCCAGCTCTATATCCTGTTCAGAGTCACTGGAGCCATTCAGCCTGTAAGAACTATTCATCTCACTCTATCTGGAATTTCCATGAATTCTCTAGCCAAGAAGTTAGTCATTAAAATTAATACTGAACATATATTACATCTTATAGTACTGAAATGCTGAAGTGATGAAGGCCATACAAGCAATTTGCAGATCTACAGAATGCTAGCTAATAAGAGTATGAAAGCTGAGTAGTACGATATGTTCTGTCTGAGCTTGGAATTGCCTTGTTACTTTACTTGTTCTGCATGCTTCCGTGACCACGGGAATATAATTTGTGTCAAAATGCCAGATTCAGACACACGTAGACTGACAGATATCTTACACTGCAGTTGGTTCCAATGGCTTAGAGAGAGGCATAGATCATGTCTGGGGTTTCTGAATCATGGTCAGTTCTACTGGCTGCTGTGTGAAACAGAAGATACTGCCTAAAAAGGACAGGAATTTCTAGTATTCTAGGAATTTCCAGTCCTCATCCAGGTAAATATTTTAGCTTGGAAAGAAGCATATAAAGGAATTATAAAACTATCTACCTTCTTTATAATGCTCTCATATGATGTTTTAAGCACAAGCCCATTCTTCCTGCCTTTCTTTGCCAGTAAACCTGTCTTTGGCTTAATACAACACGTATGATGCATAAGCTTCAGATTATCACCTTCACCACAGCAAAGCCACTCCTGGAGGATACCCTTTGAAGGGTAGCTGGAAAGCCTCCTAGAAAAGGGAGCAAAGAAGAACACAGAAAACACCAAAGAAAGCGGAATAAACTCAGCTGAGTTGCCTGAAGTGAAATGTTTGCATGGTCCAAGTAGCCCCCCATAAACCTAGCACGGTATCTGTAACCAGCACGCTTGCAGACCTGGCTGAGGTACAACATCTTTTCTACCACATGGCTGGTTCTGTGTCAGAAGAAAAATGCCCCCTGCAGATTTCTAACATCCACTCAACTGTGAATACTCTTTGCAGGGCTCCTCAGTCAAACACTGGCTGCCTGAACCCAGCTATCTCACAAGATCTGATGAACGTATGCTGCAAGACAGTACTGCAGAAAAAATGTTCTTCATACCGTTACAAATACTTCCAAGGTTGTGAGCTTTCCCAAAAGAGAAAATATCTTTACAGCAACTACTGTGAAAAAAATCCTGACACGTTAAGGTTTTTTTATCATATCTTATTCCACACTACCATTCAATCTCTTTAAAATTCCCCCCTTGCCTCCCTGCCAGCTATTTTGCAGCCAGCTCTGTGAAAGCACTGTCACTGCCTCTTCTGCCTTTCTCCTTAAGGCTGCTAGTAACCCCTACAATGAAGGAGCTACGTGAAAATGAACCTGTGTATGCCTCTTTCTGTGATATGATTGTCAGCAGGCACTACCTTAATAGAAAAGATTTCTCATTTATGTAGAGCAAACACACTATGCTAATTCAATCAGCTCTCTTTTGTTAACTAGCTGTTACTCTGGACAAAAAAAAAAAATACTGAATTTGATAAAGTGGTGTGGTGTATGACAAGTGTAGGCTGGGAACAAACCTTCTGTAAGTGCCATCCTAATATTTGCAGAGTGCTGTGCCATACCAGCCAAAAAAGCAGCTTCAATGAATCATACCGGTTCAGAAGGATCCTGACAAAATTATGTAATTCTTCATACCGGTGACATTATTGATCACCTTTAAGAAGACACTTAGCAGGATAAATGACTTGTTGTTATCCGTAAACCAGACTTCTCACATTCTTGGGCTCCAAATAAATACTCTTACGTCTGTTGGTTATTTCAAGATCAATATACATAGCCTCATAATAGCAGAAAATTAGTTCATCAATAGGAGTTGACCAGTTCATAATCCCAAAAATTGCAGTTATACAGATTCAAAGCAGGTACTTTGCACGTGTGTCCACGTGTGCGTGGGTGGGTAGGTGTGTATGGGTTTAAGAAGACTCCCTCCACGATGTGTCTGATTATGACATTTGAAATTTTCCATTCCAGTGCAGACCAAATCTAAGCTTAAAAAATCTGGTAGAACCAAGGAAATCAAAGACTGAGATGACACAGCCAGAGGCCTCAAAACTGCATCTTATTTTCTGGATATCCGCTGCACTGAAAAATCCAATATATAACAATGGAATTTTCTTGGGACCTTTTTCCATGTCTGAGTTCCACAAACACTCCCTTGGAAGGGATCATCCCTTTGCACAGAGCGCACGCATTGCTATGGGAAGTAGAGGGAGAGGAAAATGAAAGGAGAGAACCAGTGTGACGAAGAGGAACTCCATTTCCCAGAGAAGACTCCAAGCAGTATCTGTGAACCCCTCTGTGCACCACTGACTTGGATAATTACTTATTTCCAGGCTGAATGCTTTAGAGCTTTACATGAACACGGCATGTGGATGACAGACAGACAGAGGAGCCATCCCTGGAAGGAACGTTATGCAGGCTTTTGGTTTTCATGAGCAATTCATCACACACAGCTTTCAACTACCAACTTTAAACTTTTGTACCCTGTTTTAAACAGAACAAACAATCCTTGTAACTGTTATGTGAAAAACTAGAATCCTCTTATGAAATGCAGGATCAACTGAACTGTAAAAATTGTGGATGATTACCATGTCCTCCATAAACCAGAAAACAACTGGGAAAACAATTATTTAACTTAGTGCTTCAAGAACCATGAAAAGCAGGACTTAGATCCGAATTCTTACTTGTAGTTTGTCTCAGTAATTATATTCACTTCAGCCTATCACAATGCATCCAGAAATGTTCTGGAAGAGAGGGTTTGCAAAATGTGTGAGACTTGTTCCTTCTGCTTGAACATTCTGCACTGGAGGCCCAAGAATAAATGCAGAGTTTGATGAGGAAAAAAGTAAGCAGGAAAATTTTTAGAACCTTTTCAACATTCATAATATATCAGGATGGAGTCCTGATTGAGATTGAGTTGGAAACGAAAGTTCAAGATAGTTTAACTTTGAGTATGAGCAAGCTGAAAAAGAGAGTTCAGGTTGATGCAAGAATTCGTATGAGTCTTGTTTCAAAGGTTCAAGGCAGGCATCTTATTATGCCCAAAGCGGTGTGTTTCCAGATGAGCTCTCTGAAGTAAAATATTTAAAGCACCTAAGGACTTTCTGAAAAATGTACCTCTTGTGACCTCAATTTCCAGTTCCCTCTAAATACAAGACTATAATCTAGGACACGCTTAAATTCAGGAGCAAAATTAATTTTCTGCAGCTTTCTACCCTATTATTTACTACCATGTACATGAAATGTGCTGGAAACATTTTTTTTCAGCAAAAACCAATTTCACTAAATAAAGCCCCACACAGAGGTCATCCTTCAAACACGGAAACCATTTCTGCTCCAACTTTGCAAAACCCAGAAGAGATGGTAGTGCTTTCATCTTGACCAGTGGATCGAGACTCAGAAGAATAGTTTTTTCGGAAGTTTTTCCATTGTGCTTTAGAAAATCGAACACCCTTGGCAGAGACACCACTGTTCAAATGGCTTGCATCTGAGGGGTATGTCCTAACTGCCCACATCACACCCTTGACTCCGTGTCTAGGCAAATCTTTCACAGAGTGTCGAATACCTCCAAAAGAAGGAATTTTTTTTTACCTCATTTGAGGACACCCACCTAAGAAACTATATTCCCCTCTTCCCTCACTCCGTGTTGATCCAGTTGGATCAGAAAGCAAGTGAATTGGGGTTTTTTTTCACACTGCTGCTGGCCTGCAGTTTCTGGTTCAGCAAGCAAACCAAGAAGTCAATTATTTGCACAGCCCCATGTGAAGTTTTTCACACCAGGAACAGTGCTTCCATTTCACTGTCTTACTTGTCCTCACAGTTCTTCCTTTTGGGAACCAGATTATGGCCTCATAAAACCGCAGGACGCTGCTGAGATGGCTTAAATACAGTAACTATTAAAACAAGTTGGAACACTAATTGAATTGCTCTTCCAAGGGATTTTTCCATTCAGAAAGGTAAAAGGTGCAATCTCCTTCTTATAAAAAGACTGAGCAGTATAAGTATCTGTAGATCTCACTCTCCAAAACTAGGCGTGAATAACAGGTCTTCATTTGCCAAATATTGGTGATGGACAGCCACCAGCTGGAGCAACCCCCGTCAGACCAGACATCTTCACCCCAGCTCTTCCCATGAGCCCGCAGTGACAACAGGACCAACTGATTCGTGAGGGCACCTGATGGGTCCAGCTTTGGTCACCTGTTCCCAGATGGCCACCTTCCCAGGGGCCACCAGCCTAAACCAATTTTTGGCTCCTCGGGGTGATGCTCTGAGTACCTCTGTCTGCTCTCCACTGCTCTGGAGACCCTTCTACGCAGGAGCAGAAGCCTGTGGAGGACCCCAGAAGCCCTTGATCCTTGCCATTTAGGGGGCAGAGGAGGTGGATCGACAGGGTCATGTTCTGTCCTTTCTTCATGTGCTAATCAAGCTGTGAGCAAGGGCTGAGACTAACTGCATTACACCGGTGAGAACCAGAAAATGCTGAACAATAATGAACTCCTAAAAATAACATTTCTTTTCACATTGAGGAAAGAGACCTGCAAAAAGGCAAACGCTGAAGCTAACTTGCAGAATCCTTCAGTCTTCCCAAAAGATAAGTAGAACGCAGATTTCTGAGAAACAGGAAGGGAAAAGGTAAATGTCCAGACCACCTTGACTCAACCACCTTCTTCCCATTCAGCAATTCACGCATACTGTGCAGGCTTGCACCCTGGACTTGGACAGAATAGCAACCTCCACCAGCCCCACACTCGAAACCAGAAAAGAAATCACACCTGACAAATGATACAGCTCTTTCACCTCTTTTTACATCCTTTCACATGTATGTATATGATGCCAGCTACCATGAATGACCCTCTTGCTTCTCATGAAAAGCCAGAGTAGCTGCTGGCGGTCCTTGCAGCAAAGAGATCTCGATGTCCCAGCATTGATACAGAACTAAAATCCAAGTACAGGCACTTTTTTCCTTTGATCGCAGAAATGGCTATGAGCAGGAGCTCATGCACCCTCTTAGTAGAGGTCCAGAATTCCTGATAGTAAAGCCCAGCCTGCCCAGGAGGCTCTGGCTTTTCGCTGCAGCAAGGAGTATGTCTACACCCAGTACAACGAACGGGGAGGATTCCTGTTGGCTGGTATTGCCTGCTCCAAGGAAGCAAGTTAAAGCTGCCTGGACATGTTCATTACAGCTGTATTTCTGACATTCAGTCTATTGAGAGAAAAAACTTAACCCTTTTTTTCCTGATTTTCAGAAGTTTTACAAAATTCAGCATCCTGAATGGTCTCAGGATGCCATTGGGTCACCTTAGCACTGTGCAAAAAAAAAAAAAAAAAAAAAAAAAAAAAAAAAAAAAAAAAAAAAAAAAACAAAACAGTTTTGTCACTGAGGCCCTGAACAACAGAACTTTCCTGCTGCTTTGAGCCCATAAAGCTTGCTTATTTGCCTCATGACTGTTAGGAAAAGGAATCCCTTTTCCCTTTGCATGTCTCAGGTACAGCTGCAGCCAAGTGGCTGTGACCACAACTCGCTATAGGGGATTGTTTACAGCATCAGCCGGTGCTGTGCAGATGGGAATTAAAGCCCTCATAACCTCACTGCTCATTCCCCATTAATCTGTACCAGTCTTTGTGCTCATGTCTTCATTATTAAGTGTGATTCATGCAACTTTATTTTAATGTAACAGCTTATCATTGGAAGACTGACCAAACCAAACGTGTGGTTCTGCACTTTCTCTACATGCATGTTCTGCAGATACTGACTTCAATTTACAGCAGAATTCTCTTCATTCTTGCTCAAAAACCTTTGAATTGTGCACATCATGGTCCTCTGACTGCTGCCTTTGTTGTCCTTCACTCTTCTCCCATTTGCTATTTATTTGTTGCATCTTGCAAGATGCCAGCAGGCAAACTTTTCAGAGCAAAGACGGTGTCTTCTTGAGCGCCTCTGTGTAGCCTACTGCAACTGGAGCCCGCAGGGGCTGCTGCAGCGTGGCCAGTAATCCCGAGTGTTTTCAGCAAACGAGATGGGACGGCCAACATCCCTGGCTCATAGCTGTGCATCCTGGGGAGTGCAGCTGGCTTCCAGTTCAGTTCTGGGTTCAGTTGCAACTGAAGTGGTTTTGGACCACAACCAGAATGGTTCAAAACTTAGTTCCACAACCACAGAATCATTGAATCACAGAACGGTTTGGGTTGGAAGGGACCTTAGTGATCATCCAGTTCCACCCCCATGCCATGGGCAGGGACACCTCCCACTAGCCCAGGTTGCCCAAAGCCTCATCCAGCCTGGCCTTGAACCCCTCCAGGGATGGGGCATCCACAGCTTCCCAGGGTAACCATAAACCAGTCAAGCAGTGTTCACAAGAAAATAATATTCTAAAAAGGAAAAACTCACATGACAAATTTGTGTCAGGCAAGTCCCTGGTTAGGGGTGCCTGTCTTTAGTCACAGTGCTCTACTGAACCAATGATTGGAGATGTTTGATTATCTTCAGTCCTGTGTGGGTTCAGCAAAGGTTTCAGGCTAACAGTTCAAGCTCATTCCAATTGCAGAAAAAATAACTGTATCAACCATCTCAGTCTTGGATTCAACGTGACTGCTTTTGGTGTTCTATCCACCGCCCTCCAGAGTCACCAAACCCATTTTGGAGAATGCAGAAGAGTAGAACAAAAGAGAAAGATTTTGTTTGAAACTTTTCCTATTTCACAAAACTTTGTTTTGGTTCGGTTTTAGTCTCAAAAGCAGATACATGTAAATGTGACAATCATAGAATCACAGAATTATTAAGGTTGGAAAAGACCTCAAGGATCATCAAGTCCAACCCAACACCACCCAACCCACTAACCCATGTCCTGAAGCACCACATCTACACGTTTCTTGAACCCCTCCAGGGATGGTGACTCCACCACTGCCCTGGGCAGCCTGTTCCAATGCCTGATCACTCTTTCAGTGAAGCAATTTTTTCTAATATCTAGCCTAAACAATAACGATTTTTGACCAGTTAACTCATGCGGCCTGCCTTGATCACTGCAGACACTTATAACTCCGCACCATGGGTGCTGCCCCTTTCCCTCAGGGAACTGGGAACACACACTGTTTAGAAAGCAATAGGGGGGAAGCTCCTACCCATGGTGCGCTGAAGCATAACGAACAAAATCTCATTATCCATATCTGTCTTCAGGACAGCTCCCAATAACAGGAGGAGGTTTCACAGAGTATCAGCAGCCTTCATCTGGATATTGGAGTAAAATCAGCAGGACCCTAAGCAAATTCAGATGTCTTAGACAAAACAATTTCTTGTTCATGTCCCCCTCTATCTCTGCCTGGCACCCTTGCCCTGCAGACAAGGACAGAATTAATTTTTCGTTCTCCGTTCACAGCAAATAAAGAATACAATGTTTGCTCTGCATCATTTTCATCTTTCATCTTAATTATCGCTGCGAAGGCTACAGAAATCATTATCTTTATGATGATGAACGTTCAATTAGCATTTCCCATATAAATTTCAGGTCATGAAGGAGGCTCTAATGGATAATACAAATTCCTAATGGTCTTTTTTTTTTTCCTAGCTGAAAAATTGAGGTGCTTAACAAAATGAAATTTAATCTAAGCCATTTTGAAGTAAGTCAGGAACTTTAATTACTTGACAGGGAGGGGAGGAACAAGAGACTGAAACTAAATATTAAGAATGGGCATATTTTAAAAGACCTTGCTTTTCTGACCCATTGCTCAAGATCTCTCCTCCAGATAGATAAACACTTGTCTGGTTGTGCTCAATAAGTTTTAAACTATTGTGAAAGCTGGCATAAGAAATTCCTTTCATTACTTATACTACTTAGTACATCGAAAAATTATTCCAAGTAAACATTCTGTTGCCTCTAAAAGAGTATTTTCATTGATTCCCATCCACAGTACTTACACATAAAGTGAAGTTGCCAATAATTACACCATTGCCATTGCAAGGCAGGAAGAGACACAACACATCCCTGGTGCTCGTAGAGGTGCAGAGGCGTGTGTAGAGATATGCCACCTGGATTCATTCCCCCAGGATGGTTTTTGGTTTTAGGGAAAATGAGTTTAGCTGGCAATTTTAGAAGCATCTCAAATATTATTTGCACATAGGACCTACAATTTCAAATGAGTCATGGGGTCCATATAGTCTAGTTTGTCATCTCTGATTATAAATAGCAACTATATTCCCAAGTTCAGAAAAAAAACCAGACCTTTGATCATGTTGTTCTGTCTACAACTGCAGATAATTGTAGTAACACAAAACAAAATTATACCTGGTTCAAAGATGAAGTAGAGACCAGCTGTCTAGTCCTTTTTGCCTTTTTCTCCCCTCTTTCCTTTTTTTTTTCCCCAGAAAAATTGTACCCCTTCTTCTAGCTCATGTGACCTGCAGGTAGGTCTTCACACTTTCCAGGAGGCTTACCCTATGGCACGAGTGGATGCACACACACATAGACTGTCTCTCCCCACCTTCCTCTTCTCCCCCCACTTTCCCATCCTTCACAAACAGGTTCCAGGAGACATTTTTTCAGGTTCAGTATCTTGTTGACGAGATATGCAAGTGGAGGTGTCGCATTGGGTCTCCGAGTTGCAGTGAAAGATTCTGTCAGCCCTGGGTTGGGTTCCTTCAGTAGATGCGTCCATTTCAATGGAGAGCCAGGGTCAAAAGTGCCCCTAGGAGGTAATGCCTTACAGCACAAACTTTACATTTTATAGAAAAATACTCTGTTAATTACAAAGCACATCATTTCTCTAGGAAGGTGTTCTCTCCTGAGGAGATGTTGTGTGGTTACGTGTAGGGTGCCTTTCTTTCGTCTCTTCAACCTCTGATCTACTCAGGACATGAAGCAAACCTCTAACTTTGACACTGCATTTGTGGACATGAAGCAATTGCAGGAATTTTTGCTTGGCTTTGATACTGGTACAGGTTGGTTGTTCCAAATCTTCTTGTTGTCTGTGACAATTTTTTTCTCTAGGTTTATAATTCATCATTCTTTTTAGGCCTTCTAAGGTCCATTAACTGAGTGATGCAGAGTGATGTTTGAGTGTTGTTTTGTTACTGTAAATACTAATCTAATTTTAATTTTTTAGTGTATGTGGTAGGTGCATAACATTGAATTACAAGAACCTAATCAGCCTTGGCTACTGTAACTTCAGATCAGGTGTTTATTATTCCTATAAATGTCTAATCCATTTCTGAATTGTCATTTAAGCCTCATCTCAATCATGTCTAATGGTACTGACAATTATTATTCATCTTAAAAAGCATTTCTTCCCATCTATTTGCATAATAATTTTCAGTGGTTTCCATTTGTTTTTCTTCATGATAAAAAAGCTGGGAGGATTATCTGACTGCTTGTCATCTGCTTTCATTATTTTATATGATTCTTTTCCTTTTTTTTTCTGTGTTAGTAGGCCCCACGTCTCCTTAGGGAGGAGATTTTTGAGTTTCTAATATTTTTTGATGCCCCTTTCCCCACTCTTAGTATATGCATTTGGATGTTGAGAAGCAGAGTCCATCTTTTGGGTGATGATGGATTAACTCACTCTAGGGTCACGTCTCCACTACACCATAATTACGCAACACAACTGCAGCTTTCCTTCAGCTTACGTATTCCTCACAGGAAGGAGACCTTTGTTTTGGATGCACAGTGACAGGTCTACAAAAGCCTGAACTGCACTTAGACCAGAGATATAGTTAACTGAGAGCTACAGAAACTAATTGATGGATTCCACAACTAAAAATTATCTATAGGCAATGCAAGGAAAAATAGTGAAGTTCTGTATATTATTTTAATTTCTTTTTAGACTGCTTTCTAAGGACAGCATGCAATTTTGCTCTATGCTTTTTTTTTGCCCACTAATTTATTTCAATAAATTTGACAGAGAAGTAGAATGATTAGAGACTTAGATTTTGCTAAGTTTCATGAAAATAATTAGTGAGGTAGCTTAAAGAAAGCCTGTTAGTGCCATTTGAGAGGGGAAAACTTCATCCTTCATTGAACACCAGGGAATCTGGGATCCACATAGGAAAGATTAGAAATTCCTCAAACACAGAATCACACAGAAGAAAAACCTTGGCTGAGTAGTGAATCCTCTGGTATCTCCTTAAGAGCTCGTTTCAGTTGAAGCTTTGTTCACATTTTTCACATTTCATATTTTTTCACATTCATTACATCATCACTTCATGCCTCTACAGATTCCCCAGTGTTATATCTAGGTTATAATCTTACTTTGCCTCTAGTCACGGAAATAAATTAGATTTCTGTCTCTGTTTTAATGTTTTATTAACACAGGGCAGAACAACATGCACAGATGGGTATAACAGAAAGGACGTGTTTGAGATCTACAAACAAGAAAGAATATATAACTTCAATCTAGGGTCTGTTTATCAAATAATGAAGGAAGAGAGCTTTATAGCTCTATAATTCTAAATTATGCTCTCTTAAAAGCCCATCAGAATACATGAGAAGTTGGGACAGTTTTCCTGCCCTAACAGATAACTAACCATACAGTCAAAGTTCCTGGTGGAAAGTGCAGAAGCAAATTGATGGATGGGCATTGCAGCACAGTACCTGATTTTTTCAAGCTAAACTCATTAAGGAACCATAATAGTGATTGGCAAGTTCCTTCAAACAGAAAGGCAAATAGGTGAACAGGAGTCTGCTTAAGAAGCTGTCATGTCGTTGATTGGGAGTGAAAGCCATGTCTAATATATTTTCTAGGAAATCTGCTTGTTGAGTAAACAAATTTAGTTCTTTCACCCAGCAAAAAAAGAAAAGTGCTCCGCTGAAGCCAGGTGCTACGTGGAACATACCGCAAGATCAGCCCAAGGAGCCCTGAGCACTGCTTGTGTGTCAGACAGTTCTGAAGTGCTTTGAGTCTACAAAAAATAACCCCAAAAAACAAACCAATCTTATGCACGGTGCAGCCTAATGCTTAGAGCTGGAAAAAAGAGCTAAGATTCCTTGGGTTTGTTTACCTCTCTGTCCCCACTCTCCCTGCTTGACATTTTGCAGTTCAAGCTTGTCCCACTGTGCACAACAGCCTTGCTGATGAAGACATGCCTGGGTTCGGATGGGAAGTTACAAGATTTAACCAGTCAGAGCCTGTTTCTATGCAACTGAAGCTAATGGGAATTGATTATTGACTTTAGTGGATGCAGAAACAGAACATTAAGGATTTTAAAGTTCTTTCATCCGAAATACATAAGTATAGAGAAGCATAAATCAAACCAGAGGAAAGCTGTTTTGCCAAACACCATATTCAGCATTCAGACGCTTGAAAAAAATCTTTTCAATGGCCTTCTAAGCCACTTGTTCTCATAAGCCGTCTTTTAATCATGGAAAATTGTTGGTCTACTGACAAATATTTGGCTGCTTTTTTTTCCCATCGGAATAACATTCTGAAAAATAACAAAATGCTTTCATCTCAGTAACACTTTGCCCCTTTCCTGCGCAACTCTGTGCCGCTCACACGTTCTTAGTTATAAAAGAGGTGAAGAAAATATTATAGTGGAGGCAGGGAAGAATAGTATAAACCCAGAAAACTAATGACAGGGCAAATGCAGGAAGTCTAGTTCTTAACAACTGTGGGACAATGTTGAAATAAAATGCCTCTGAAGAAATTCTCTTCCTAAGCCCATCAGCTGGTGGCTGACTTGTGTGCTGGAGTATGAGGATTGCAGACAGCTTTTAATTTTTGTCTTCAATTGGATGCACCTGTGGATGTTTAATTGTGGTAAATTGTTGGCCCACTGACAAACATTTTGCTGCCTTATTCCCAACAGAATAATAGAGTCCAATAACTTAGATTTATTGAACAGTTTTCCCTCTCATGGAATGCCAGTAGAATTTCCACATTTTAGGAGCTGTGTATTTACAGGAATGCAGCATGGTGACTGTTTAACAACACTGAGCAATGACCTACACCAGCAAATGGTGTCTGCTGTGTCAGTGGAGGAGGGCAGGCACATTAGCAGATGGTAATTAGATCATCTTCCAGTAATTTGATAATTAAGATACAGTGCTTGATGAAAGGGACTTACACTACAGTTTGGAGAAAGGATTTCTGTCCTGGGAAGAGCACCATGAGCTCTTTAACGAATGCAAGCAGTCTGCTCTTTTGTCTTATATTTCATCTGAAAGCTCATGCCTCGCGCAGACCTCTCACTCTTCACTTCCCCACATAAATCACACATTTCTGAGGAGCGGGATCAGCCCAGTTTTCTGAATTCTTGCCAAATGTCATTTTACTTTGTCACTCAAGGACATAAACAATCTGGTGTAAGCCAGGCAGACTTTTTTTTCCTCTCTGTCTAGAAAAAATCATGTATTGCAGAAATATCCTTGTTTCACAAAATTATATCAATGAAAACCTATTCCATTTAATGCAAAAAAAAAATGTTCGTTTTCTAAAAGAGCTTCTAATAATACTATCTATGAAAAAAAATCTGTTGCCTGTAACTTAGCCATCATGAGGCAGGTGGTAGAGTTCAAAAATATTCAAAAAGAATATTTTTATTTCTAGGAAATCCCATTTTCTAAACTTGCAATTTTCCACAAGAAATATCAGACAAAATTTCAGGCATAAATTCAAAGTAAAATATTTTGTGCATGTCAGCCTGAATCTGAATATTGTATCCTCATGTTCCTGTTCTTTAAAAAAAAAAAAAGGATGATTTGGGAAGGATTCCACTTTAACAGTCTAGAGCTAGAAATGTTTATGACCACATTTCAGGAAATGTGTGAATATTTTGAGCAGAGCTCCCTAGTTCTCTCTAGTAGATTAGAGCAGGATGCTGAAGAATGAATATAATTTCGGTCATATGAGAGTATGAGAGAAATGGAGAGGTACAGTGGCATTCTAAATTTTAGTTGCACCTCAAGTTAACCATTCATGAGTAACTGCAATTTGTTTTCATAACAACTCAATGCCCTGTTGCTATAGATTATGTGGCAGCTTCAGTATTATATTCCCCTCTGAAACAGGAAGATCAAAATGTCACGCAACAGTAAATAGATGATATTTCCTATCACAGCCACTGAAATCAGTCAAGTCAAGTGGCAGGAACCTGATATTTCAATATTAAGCGCACACTAATAAGACCAAAGACAAGTCACCAACATGATTAACAGGCTGGTGGCCTTTGCTTCAGGATGAAATATCACGCTGGCAACACTTGCAGCCACTGAGCCATTGCTTCTTGATTTGGATTGACAGCTTTTGCAGCTCTTTCAGTGAATTCAGGAGTGAGTTTGAGCCTTTGCCCATTAGACCTTTTGCCCATTAGACCTTTTGCCCATTAGACATGTCTTAGCCCGTGTGAAAAACTTCTTGTCGTGGGTAAGGACTGAGCAGCAACCGCGTGCCACCGAGCGCCACATGGTTGCTCCCTTCCCCCGCCTTTCCCCCTCCTGGTAAGATGGGGGAAAGAATTAAAGAAAAGGTGGAACCTCGTGAGTCGAGATAATGACAGATTTTAATAATACAACACGAGAAAAAAAGAGAAGATAATCACAAACAGGATTAAGAATGAACACACAATGGAAAGTCCTCATCGCACCAGAACGCTGCACAAAAACCCCCACCCCTCTCCTGGCTAGCGTCCCACTGTATCCCAGGCATGATGTCAGCATGGCATCGAATATCCCCTTGGCTGTGCCCACCTCCCAGCTTCTGTGAAAACTAACCCCACCCCAGCCGAACCCAGGACAATTCTAATAACAAAGCTCGGTATCACTGGTGAGTTGGTCAACTGTTAAGTGCTCCGTGGATTACGTTTGTTCTAAGACTTGTCCTGAGCTGTAAAATCACTTCCTAGAAAAAATGATAATTACAATAATAACGACTACAACAATAACGATGTCCACTTTTACATAGTTGTAATCTGTAGAAATCAGGGTACTTTAGAGCAAAGAAGTAATGGTTTGATAGCTGTTATTTTGTGTTTTGTAATAACCATCCCAATGCACCTGTTGAGATGGACTTTTTTTCTTAAAGGCAACAAAATTGAATTCAAGATGCAAATATTTATTCCATAAATAAAATAAATAAATAATGCCACTGCTGTGGTATAGGGAGAAATCAGAAGATATGAAACATGGGAAACTTAAAATACAGTCGACCAAGCAGAATTTCCACTCAGAGTATGATTGTTAAGTGAGGCTAGCTAAGCATCACCTAGTTTTATTATTTTTTTCAATCTGTTTTGCTCAGTTGATTTTTTTTGCCAGAGAACGAGTGATGTGAAATCACATCAAGAAAGTATGGTTTTGTGGTTTTGCCAGATCCAGGAATTTTAAGATAGCTCACAAGGAAGTTTAACTTCACTACAAGGCCAAAGCAGCAAAAATTCTGGAAGACAAATTGCTCATCTTCTTACACCTTACAGCTCTAACTGTGGGAAAACCCTTCTTTTGCTGATCTACTTCAGCTAGGTTTCCTGGTTTTCAAATCTCTTCAAAAGCACCAAAACTTCATTGAACTTGGTCTAGACCTTAAAAGTATATACAGACTGAATCCTCTGCCTCTCTTTCTTCTGCCTTCTATCTTTACTAATCACCATGTAAAATACTCACTTTAACTGTAATCCTAATTAAGAAACAAATAATGAACTTTTAGATATATATGTCCCTCACAAAGCTCTGATTGTAAATGGAAACTGGAATTTCTGCCCTAGCAAACCTTATGTTACCACCAGGTGAATAGTTATCACACGCCTTAAAATCTGGTATAGGTCATCAAGGCTTGGCTGTTCACATTACTACCAGCACCTCCCAAGGATTCTAAGAAAACCTTGAAAATATGCCATCCCGGAGGGTATCCGGAAGCATACAACCTTTGCACAAAATGTATTGTGACCTGTAAAGAAAAACTTGCACTGCATATGATTAGCACAGAGTTCTCAAAATTGTTTTCCTTGGGTGAGCAATGAGAAGGACAGGTTTCTCTTTGACTCATCGTTGTCAGATTCAGTGCTGATGCATCACAGACATTCCATGTTGTCATGGAAACCTACAACCCATACTCTACAACTTATCTTAACATATGACACTGTTTGCAATGTCCTTGTTCAGTTCAGGAAGTTTGAGAAAAGTGTTCACAGAAATATCTCCAGATTGGCCCCGACACGGAATCATGTTCAGACTTCTTAAGTGGGTCAGATTCTGCTTTTCTGGACACCCACCCAAAATGCAGCTTCTGTTTCTTAGCCATACCCACCATTAACTTAAAGCTTTAGTTTAACATTGACATTTTATCTGCACATCTTTCAGGGTGCTTCAGGAGGGGAATAAGCTATTGCATGTGGATTCCGTCTAATTTGTTATAATTGCTACATCCAAATGTATTCCTGGCTTATTTGTCATCACCTTTAGTTAGTGTCCACAGCCATAATGTTTTGCAGCCCTAGAGGGATCAGCTGAAATACAAATGTGGTGCTGCTACACCCTCGCTTCTATTCGATAACATGCACATGGCTGTGTTATACCAATAAACAACCTGCTGTGTCCACAAATTCGCCGTGCTTCAGTCTGCAAAAACTTTATTGGGCACAGTACGGAAACTCAATTAATACTGGGAACTACATTGCTTCATGTCACCTGAGTTGCATCCAATTATTTTTTTCTTAATACCATCTGTTCAAACCCAGGCTACCCTAAGAGAGTGGGGCCAGAGCCCTTCCCCTCCCACCAGCCCTTCGGTAGGATCTGCTGGAGAGTCTCAGTGAGGAGGCCAACGGCACGGCCACGGCTCTAATCCTTTTGCTTTTTCCCACAGCAGCTCTCTTGCTGTGATGGAAACTAATGAACATTGAAATTTGGCTGCTTGAGAGTTTTTGTTTCGTAGTGACCCCCCTCAAATTGCTCCTCTTTATGTCTTTAAGTGGTTTTGATGTTGGGGTTTTTTTATACCTTTCAACACTCAGCTTTCAACCCAATATCCCAAATTAGTTCATTTCTTCCTGTCTTATACCCAGAAGTTTCTGCATACTGAAAAAAAAAAGACTTAAAAAGCAAGGCATGAGCAGCACTTTAGCTTCCTTAGAGTATACCACGAATTTCACCGCAGAGAATATCGCTGTACTGTAGTCATGGAATCCCAGAATCATTTAGGTTGGAAAAGAACCTCAAGATCATCATATGACACGTATTCCAGAAAACTACACGGTGAACAATCAGAATAATTTTGAACTGGTTGAAACTACCTTTTTATCATCATTGGAACATCGTGTTTGGGGTGGGTAGTTTGAGAAACTTGTTTTAGACATACTAACAAAATTGATGTGATAGGATTAAGCCCAGCTGCAGACTTGGTTCCATGGGACGTGCAGTGCTTCAAAGGAACAAGGATATTGTTTAAATATACTACAGCACATATGTTTGTCATATGTGTAAGGTCTGAGCTGTCTGGAACATGGAGAATTTGTCTTTTGCATTGGTATAAAGCTCTCCCTTATTGTTGCCCTACCGGCTTGTTATTGCTTTGGCTTTATGCTGCTCATTCTTCACCAGGAGCTTCTTGATTTCAGCAGCTGAAAGCGCAAGGCTCTTCTCAGGCCCCTTGCTTGAAAGCTGATGCCTGTTAATAAAGTTGCATAGGAAATGAAAAAGCACCTCAAGTGTGTAAAATCTTTGCATTTATTCTGAGATCCTTTAGGTGGAATTCTCTGCCTAGAGCTCTCAGATGTCATCAGATAACTCCTTTTTTGTTGATTGCTGCATGTTATAAAATATGCAATACAGCTATTAGCAATTCTGGTCCTGAGATTCTCCCTAAGAGGGCTAGGAAAGACAGAATGAAACCTGCCCTGTTGGCCCTATCCTCCTGAACTCTCAAGTATTGAGAAGTTATTCAGGTATAAAGCTCAAGCAAAATGTATTTCCAACATAAAAGAACATGATTGTAGGAACTGACTTGTCTCATGACTGAAGAAACACCTCTGTATCTTTTTCATGTGATTTATATTTGTGTACACAATTTATATCAAAATTCACATATTAGATACATCCATGCACCTTTACAGAGGTGTGGTGCAAACACCAGCAGAAGTGGGGTTGCTGCCTGTTGATGATTCTAGAAAGGAACTGAAAATCTCACTCCCACTGATCAGTTTTTAGTACTTCCTAATTCTCATTGGCAGGAAAGATGGTAAAATCTAGTGTTACACGTGCAGGGCTACCACAGACAAAGCATCAGCTAGATAGGCAAATAAACCCCCAAAACTCCCTGCAATCACCCAAACAGATGGACAGCAGGTCCACCCATCGGTGGCTGGTGCTGGGCTGTCTTCAGGCACTGTCCCTCCCCTTTTGCCCTTGGGCCAGCCTGTCCCACCTCCATCCTTCACATTGGAACTCCGCTCACCCCCTTCCAACTGGTAAA
Organism: Pterocles gutturalis; assembly: GCF_000699245.1. Lineage (NCBI taxonomy): Eukaryota > Metazoa > Chordata > Aves > Pterocliformes > Pteroclidae > Pterocles > Pterocles gutturalis. The sequence goes on along the minus strand of NW_010112542.1, from coordinate 58,582 downwards.
AGAAGGAGACAGCAGAAGGAGTGTCAGGTAGCAGTGGCTCAGAGGAGCTTGAGGGCAGGCGTAAATGCCCAGGAGCTGTACCCATAAGCATTCGGGCCAAAAGGCTATATGTCAAAGTGATAGAGGCTGATTTCCCAGTGGGATAGCTCTGGCTGCAATTTCGCTTCTAAGAACTGCTGCTCATTCTCTTCCTTACCCTGACATCCCATTGAGCTACTCAGTTACCCTGACACAGCTTTTTGGGGTGCCTGCACTATAAACCAGATCACTCAAATCCACCTGTAAAATAATTTTCTGGGATAGCATCATAGGTTTCCTTATGATGGAGCTCCTGGAAGGCTCCTAAAAGCCCGCGTGCAGTGATTCCAGCCAAGGCACCTCTGCTCAGGGCCCTGGACCTGGAAGGTAGGATCAGGAAGAACTAATCAAGCAGCAAGAGCTCCTTTTAGAATTTCTAATCAAGGTTAAAGAGGGTAATTTAGTTGTGAAAATGGTCCAGGAAAGTAGTCCCTTGGGTGCCTCACCTTGGGTTTCTGTATAGAATAAGCTTAGCACAATTGAAAGGACTTTTTTGGAGAAACACCAAGACTGAAAATGGGGATTTTTAAAAAAATTTTTCAAATTATATTCAAGCTAAATATTCAAATTATGTCTTTTTTATCTTCTTTTAATAAAAAAGCTATCTTACACAAACAGTTTGAGCAACTAAGACATAGGAACAGCTGCTGACATGTTATGCTCATGCCACATAACGTACACGCCCATGCACACAAGTTTAAAACTTAGACAAGTCCTTAACACTACTTTCTTTCTTACCTCTGAAGCCTTCTTTTTTATTTTTAAGGTAACATTTGTCTTTTTACAAGTATTCCCAGCTTAAGCTTTTCTGATGACGTAAAATGTAGTTAATAAAGTGATAGTGAGAAGCTACTGAGAAATCTGCCCAAGGCATTTAGCAATAATTTGCTTGTTCTGTAACTTAATAACCATTTTAGCTTCAGGGTACAATAAAACAGAAGTACTAATTCGGTAGTGTTAAAGGAAGACTAATTATACTGAGGACACATCCTCTTCTGAGCTTAGTCACTTGTGACCTATTGTGAAGCTACCAGAGAAGAGCCAGGCAGTCTCCTGTGCTGAATTATTCATGGGCTTATCTGTTTCAAGGGGCTGATAGAAGCATTGTTCATCCAGTTTTACTCAGCAGACTCTGGCTGTACTCTTCTCGGCACAATTTAAGAAGTATTCAAGTCATGAACGTTCAGCTAGGGAAGCACAGATTCATGTTCTGTGTCATGTTCATCTGATTTTCAAGCAAGTCAGAACATTTCTCCGTAAATGAGACAGAAAGTGTGAGAAAACAAGGAGAAGGAAAGTCTCCTGAGCAAGTGTGTCCATGGGTTATAATCATGGACGGCACTAAGATGAAACAACCCCTTCAGCTACAAGGGGAGCCCAACAGCTCCCCTACCTCCATCACCCACCGGAGCGTCACAGTCCCTTTATTTCAGGAGCCATTTACTGTCCTCATTATAGGAAGACAAGGGCTGTACAAACCAAACAGATCTCTTCTGAAATTGGGTTTCTGGATTAAAAAACCCAAAACACACATTACCAACATTTGAGTAGAAAGCCTCTAAGGTGTGTCAGCAGCAAAACAGGATTCCTGCACCTACCCTCACTTTCAGTCCCACTTGAGACATGAGAAGGAAATGCAGTCTCTGTTTACACTCAGCTCCTGACTCAAAAGCTCAGCCTGGTAAGGTACAGTTTTGCCTCATTTTAAGAGATGTGAGTGCTCATAAAAATCATTTCAGATGGTACTGAACAGCCATAATAAAGCAGCACACTTAATTACTATTAGCCTTGGATGAAGCTGAAACAGCAATAATGAGAAGAAACACTCTGCTGTATTGCACTGTGTTTAAGCCACCCAGATTCAATTACTCAACTTTATTCCCTGTAAAAATTGAAGCATAAGAAAGAAAGAAAGAAAGAAAGAAAGAAAGAAAGAAATCTTTATTCTCTTAACGCATCATAAGTCATTGCACAAGGCTTTCTGTTTGGACCAACTGGAATTTAAGGCCTTGACCATGCAGAGTGATTTAAAACTAGTGAGTTGCTTCATGTTTTTATAGACACTTGAATTGGAATGGGATGAAAAGTGCTGGGCCTGTGCAGATTTTACACTCTAAACCTGTGAACACACTGCACACAGGCAATTTTTTGGTGCTGTGATTGAACTAACGAGTGTAACGAGGCATCACACTCATTAGTTCAATCACAGACAACCTGAGATGAGATTCTGTGATTCTAGAGAGCCAGGCAGGAGGAATGCTCTGCTCCTCTCAAACCTCACGTGCTGCCTAGAACCGATACAATGAAGGAGCCGTATTTTTAACACATGCACAATTCCTTTAAAAAATACGCCAGCTCAGGCCAAGGGAGTAAAGCTACACAGTCAGTTTGAAGAGAGCTCCAGATCAAATGGAAAACCAGAAGACTTCACTCTACTAGAACTGTTTTCTAGCTCAGATAAATGGAATTTTCCTGGTGGAACGGGAAAGGTGGAGGCAGAGAAGGAGGACTCTGATACTCTTCTAGAATCACCTCGCCCCAATGGCTGTATATGCCTGTACATATAGATGCAATATTTATAACACAGTCCTACATTTGGCAACACATTGTCTGGATTGGGCTGGTATGTTCTAAAACATCCCCCACCTTTAAAAACAAGTTAATTTCTTTAGCAGTTGTAATCATGCAAATGCAACTGCCTGAGTGCCACACCGTGCTCCAAATATAAGCATTTGTACTCATTAGAGTTCAGAAAAAAAACACTAGGTGTTGGTGTGACCAAATATTCACCAATCCAGCAAGTCAACATGTGCCAGTCTTACCTCTCCCTCTGACAGAGCTGACCTGCACTTCTCTGGGAAAGCATTCCGACTCTTTCTCCTTGATTTGTTTGGTTAGCTTTGAATTTGTCCTGTTAACAGACTGTCAGCCTCCAAACGGAACAAGGCGCTCGCTAAGAGTGGCAAGTTTCTCTATGGATGTGTCAGGGCAATGGGAAGAGTGGTATCGCATTAAAGAGCTGCTTTTACATGGTGGACAGCAGGCACTTGCTTAAGCACAGAACTCTCGTGAACAAAGGCGATGGTATTTTATAGGGAGATCAATAAAGCAGCTGCAGTGCAGAATCAAGCAGGCAATGGAGACCTCATTCTTCATCTGGTTTTGTCCACCTTGAGGGACAAAATGCCATCTCCATTCTGAGATATTCATGTCAGTGTAACAAATCAATATGATGTCTATTAATTTGGTCTATTACAAATAAACATATAATAAATGTGAATACTTTTGCATCGCATCACCTACTGCACAGTGAGACTTACAAAGCTGAGGCTCTGCCGTCACCGCGAAGGTGAGACTAGGGAAATAGGAAGGTCAGAATAGAAACCCAAAGATGCATTGTTCATGGCTCAGTGAGTGAATGAATATTTCTTTCCTTTGAAGCATCCAGGGTCGGATTTCTCCAGGCACAGGTTTACCTGAGAGGATAGACTGTACGGAGGTTACTGACCCATCTGTAAGGAGCAGTGCAGCAGATGCTCACATGTTGCATGATGCTGTCTCAGCCCTGTAGTCCCTTACTTAAATCAGAGCTGTTTGTGTTAGGAAGAAAACGTGATGGACAGAAGCCTGATGGACAAGATAAAGTCTGTCCTAGTTCAACCTCTTTTGGTGCATAAGCTCTTGAAAAACTAGTTAGCACCAATATTTGCCCTCATCATAAAAGTCCTAATGAAGATTCTTCAGGGAAAATATCTATATACAAAGATAATATTAAAGTTTTAAATCAATTGTTCTTCTGTGTGGCAATAGAACGATGAGATCTACCTTGCAATCCAAAGGATTCTATTATTAGAATCCTTTAGTGGTTATATTATATCCTCTATATATATTATATCCTTCATTAGGTTGCTGTGTGGTCTCTGTGTCCAGACAAAGAATCCTGTTGGAGCACACTGAAGAGCCTTCCAAGATTTTGTGTGTGAGTTTCCCTGGAAGGAAACAAGGGCCCATGGTGAGCTGGAGTGCCCTCATGTCCCCTCCTGGCAGGCAGGTAGGCTAGAATTGCAGAGCACACTAGGGACCAGATCAGGGCCGTGCTGCAGAGAGCATCACAGTATCGGTAACATCGTCCAAAAGTACCAAACACAATGTACCTGTGTAGGTACCATCAAGGCTGATATTCAACTCCCTGCACACCTCAGAGGTAGCTCAGTTTCTCCTAGTACATAGAATCATAGAATCATAGAATCATTAAGGTTGGAAAGACCTCAAGGACCATCAAGTCCAACCATCAACCCAACACCACCCAACCCACTAACCCATGTCCCGAAGCACCACATCTACACGTTTCTTGAACCCCACCAGGGATGGTGACTCCACCACTGCCCTGGGCAGCCTGTTCCAATGCCTGATCACTCTTGCAGTGAAGACGTTTTTTCTAATATCCAGACTAAACCTCTCCTGGTGCAACATGAGGCCATTTCCTCATCCTATCACCTCTTGTGGGCCCTTGTGCATCTCTTACAAAACATCTCTCCATGATTTTGCTGTGCCTTTTCTGTCACTGTCCTCTCACCACATGTTCAGTCCTGCAAATGCACATCTAAGTGAGCTGTGAGGCCATGTGAGTTGCTCTGATCGTGTTTTCAGCTTCACTTCTGTGAAAATTTGAACAGCTGAATTTTGTTTGGTTTGTTAGGAGATTTTACATTTTTCCAAATATAGAAAATTTCTCATGAATGAAAATTTGTGAAAAGCTGCAGATGCATAAAAATTTATTGTTCTGGACAACTCATAGAAAATAGAAACCATAGCAAACAACTCAGCCAACCACTCAGGCAATGGAAATTGTAAGCTCTCTGCAGTGATTACTCTACGGAATGCTTGTTATGAACAACCTAAGCAGCTCACCAGCTGAATTGTGTCCCTTAAGACAACTCCTCGTCAAAAAGAACAGCTGAAAAAAAAACAAAAGCCAGTCAGTGAAGACAAAACATCTGGCTATCTGCAGTTAGAAAAAAAAATGACGAAAGAACAAAACTAGCATCTCACTTCTGCACATCTCTCTTAGGCAGGCTGATCTTCCCTGACTTTCACATTCTGCCAGTCAAAGCCTGCTCAAAAGTTAACTGATGGATTTCATTCCTTGACCCATGGGCTGCAGCTAAGCAGAAAGCATTTCTACAATACATGCAAATAAACAAGCATTATTATTATTACCATCATCAATATTACTATAATTATAATTGTCATTATTATCACTATTAGTAGCAATATCATTGTTATTAAACAAACTACTATTTCTTTCTATCACCTTAGCTTTTAGGAGCTACAGCCATGGGTTAGGACTACACTGTACTAGCTTTATCCAGTCAAGTAAAGTCCATAGTGATAATCTCTTTAGTTTAGAGCCCTGTTTACACCTGTGCCCAGCTCTGCAGGAGTGGGGTGTCAGTGGATGTCTGTCTTCCACTCTTGGTTCCCTGGAGAAATAATGATTTTGTATTTGACCTAAAAGTCAGGGGACTCTAAATATTGGTGAATGGATCTGGAATGATTTTCACACGAAAATCTCACTGTAAATCTTTCACAGTGATTAACAGACCAGTATATTAGAATGCCTGTGCTAATGGCAACCCTTAATAAATTACAAAATCACTGAACTACCCAGAGCTGCCACTACCAACCTGCACACTTGCAGCAGAAAGTGTTTTATTGCCAGATAAATGCTTAGGTGGTGGTATTTATGCGGGGAGACCACGGCACCCTGTGAGAAGTAAATCCCCCATGTCTATACCACTCCTGTCTCTGTCTTCTCTGAAAAGAAGTCTCAGGGCAATAACACAGTGTCAGCCCCTGTCAAAGTAAGAAGTGTTTGGGGTTAGCCAGCACCAAAATTAAATTGAGTAAGTAATGTGATACGAGAAAACTATGACAATAAAACCTCTTCTGAAAGGTCCTTCATCTCATGCCATTAGTTGTAGTCTAGGCCCAAGCACAAGCCTTTCCCTGAGGTCAAAGGTTTCTCTGGGACCCAAGGCAGGCAGTTACCTTTAGTTTCCTTAGGGCTGCTTCACATACCTCTTGGTGGACTATATTTTCACTGCTGATGATTACCCATCAAACAGAGGCTGATGAACCTAGGAACCCATCAGTGAAGCTGCCTACGTTCAATTTCTTTGTGATTACAGTGATGTTTCCTATTGCAAATGTCAGGTCGTTGGGATCAACAAATCAAAATGTGAGCTTTCTTGTCCATGTTTCTGGATTTGCCTTAGCCATTCTGCTCGATTTTAAACCAAAGGACATGTGCAAATGAAGCAGTTAGCGTATGACGGGGTGTGGCATAGACCTACAGTCAGTAAGACACTAAAGGCTAAGCAGCTTCAAAGTACTTCATATCTACTTCATGTTTAGGCTTACACTTGGATAGTTTCTGGAGAAAAACTTACAGCTTCGGTAAATAGCTAATCTAAGTCATAGAGCTACAGATTGATAGGGTAGTTCAGGTTGGAAGGGACCTCTGGGGCTCCCTAGTCCAGCACCCTGCTCAAAGGAGGGTTGGCTATGGGGTTGGACTGACTGCGCAGTCAGGTCTTGAAAACCTGAAGAAACTTTCCCATCTTGCGTAGTGCTGTGCAATTCTGCTGTTACTGTGAGGCTGCATGAAGCAGAGATCCATAGCCAAAGAAAGTGAGAGCATCACTCAGTAGAGGTAGAACATTATTCTTCTCATCCTGAATCCTGTCACAAGGTGGGGCAGTAATTATAATGGGTGCATCCAGGAACACGCTCAGTGTATTGTTCTTCAGAGCAGGAAAATTAAAGGAATTGGGAGAGTTCCCCCTTCTCCGCGGGCTCCAAGCCTTTGGAGCTGGGGCCGGGGAGGGGGGAGTACTACCAAGATGGCCCCTGTGAGAAACTGCTGGAAGTTTCCCCAGCTGCAGGCTGGACCCACCCCTGGCCAGGGCTGAGCCAATCAGCGCCTCTGGGAATGACTGAGTGAAGAGGGGGGACCCGCCTCTGGCCAGGGCTGAGCCAATCAGCACCTCTGGGAATCACTGAGTGAAGATGGGAGACAGAACATGGAGGGTTGGTGTGGCCCCGGGCAGGGCCTGGCCCAGCAGGAGAAGTCTGGCTGACTGCCCGGCTTCTCCTGCAACCCAAGCTGCCACAGCCCAAGCCTCCACCATGGCTCATCTGAGAGTCAGGTTTCTCAGGCGCCAGTGAAAGAACCTGCGGCAGAGAGAGAAGCAGGATATGAGAGACACAACTGCACAGACACAAAGGTCATTGAAGAGACAGGAGAGGGAGGAGGTGCCCCAGAAACAGAGATCCCCCTGCAGCCCTTGGAAAAGACTCATGGTGATGCCCATTTGTCCCTCGAGCAGTCCATGGGAAGATACAGCCATGGAAGACCCCACGTTGGAAGAAGTAGCTGTGCCCAAAGGAGGCCGTGAATTGTCTTGAACAGACCCACACTGGAGCAGTTGTGGAGAACTGCGGCCCGTGGGAAGGACTCAGGTTGGAGCAGTTTGTGAAGGACTCTCCCGTGAGAGGGACCCCACGCTGGAGCAGGGGAGACTGTGAGGAGCCCTCCCCTGAGGAGGAAGGAGAGGCAGAGACAACACGGGATGGACTGAGCGCAACATCCATCCCTGGCCCCTGAGCAGTGGGGCAGGGAGAAGACAGAGAAATGGGGAACAAAGACTTTGGGCATGGGAAGAAGGGAGGGGTGGGGGATAAGTGCCTTTCTAAGATGTAGTTCTCTTTCTCATTATTTCACTTTGGTTTTGATTGTAAACAGTTAATAAATTCAATTGGTTGTTTTTCTTTGTTTTGCCAGCTCATGTTGGTTTCCTGCCCATGACCATAAGTGGTGAGTAAACCCTCCCTGTCCTTGCCTCAGCCCACGAGGTTTTTAAACAAGCAGCTGTGGTGGTAGCTTTTAAAACCATGACACCATAACAAATTATTAGTGTGTTCACAGCCTTAAATGAAAGCACTACAGAAATGCAGTACTACTGATACTCTTTGAGGCAAAGACTATGTTGTGGTTTTGACCCTGTCTAGCAGCAAAACACCACAACAACCACTCCCTCCCCAGGGATGGGGGAGAGAATTAAAGGGCTACAGCGAAAAGAGATTCGTGGGTTGAGATAAGAACAATTTAATAACTAAATTACAATAAAATTGAAAATAATAATGATACTAATAATTCCTGTAATAATTACTGCCAGAATTTGATCAGGCACTTTTAATTTTTTTGGATAATAGTAATATATACAAATGAGCGATACACAGTGATACTGCTCACCACCCGATGACCAAAGCTCAGCCCATTCCTGGCTAACAACCCCAGAGCAGTGACAGTCCCAAAACCACAATCCCAGAAAAGAGATAAGAGCCTGAGCATCTGAAAGACTGAGAGCTGACCAAGAGAGTGAGACAACTCCGAGAGAGGTGTGACCCAGAGGGAAAGACAACCTGGACAGAGACATCTTCCGGACAGACCCTCATCTATATCCTGGCCATGCCGTGCATGATATGGACTAGACCACTGGCCAATTTGGGTCTCAATCCTAAACCTAAGGTCGACCCCTGGGCTAGTAACTGGGGCTGTGCTCCCTCCCAGCTTCTCCTGCCCCTGCAGACACGGGCACAGCAGAGAAGCTGGAGAGTCCTTGACTGTCCTGGCAACAGCTATAAACATCAGTGTGTCACCAGCTTCTCCTCAGCACGAATCCAAACACAGCCTCTCACAAGCTACTATGAAGAAAATTAACTCTGTCCCAGCTGAAACCAGGACAGACTGATTTCATTACGAAATAAAAACACAGCTGTAATTTGAAGAAAAACATGAAAGAAAGCAGAGAAAGAGACAGACATGCACTTCTACCTTGGTGGCCTGGCCTGTCTTCCTTTGCGAGTCACATAACTTAGCGGGCATGGATTTGACTCCATTTTATGGGATATGCAACAGCAACAAAATACTTTTCTTTATTGAATGATGAGAATTTATGTTTCTCTACAAAATGCTTCAATAACATAAACCATCAGCTTAGAGAATATGTGACTGAGATACCTAACACCTTCTTCCTTCATCTTTATAATAACATCAAGGCTTTTTTCCGCAGCTCTTAACAAAGTAGAAAAGGGCCATATGGGCTTTCCCCTAATTTCTTTAGCATTTCTCAGTGGATGTTTATGAAGATTATGAATAGGCAACTGGGAAACAGCTGGCATGTGCCACACTTCTCCATCACAAGAGAGAAACAGGTAGGGTATCCAGAACAAAAACCTTCTGTGTTCAGACCATTAGGCAAGTAGTCAGGTACCCGTCTGATATGTGTCACATCAAAACAACGGGGCAACAGAGAATGTTTAGAAGAGTCAATTGGTGATAAAGTGCATAGGTGAAATCACCTACTTTACTCAAGAAAGTCTGCCTTTGAGAAGACATTTCATTTCTTTCTTTTCAGTGATCCTGGTGGACATTTTCAATGATCAGTGCTTTAGTTTTTATCATGTCTTTCACCCCAAAAGATCCTCAAAGGCCCAGCTGCACAAATACCTTCATCTTTGCTTGGTATGAGGTTCTGCAACTATTAAATGATACGTACAAACGATGTGTCTGCTCGAGGCAGGAAGTGGTATCCTGTAACAATTACTATCAGAATTCGATCAGGCAGTTCAATTTTTCTGGAAAAGTTTAGATATTCTCTTTCCAGGGTCTTCAAAAGGAGCTTTTGACTGTTGGCTTATTAGCAGAGTAACCCATCAAATGCCATCTTCTGACTTTGACTTTAACAGATTTGAAACAGGTCCTAGACAGACAGCAAACATGGATTTAAGTCTTTTTACTAATGTTGGCTTCTTTAAGACAGTTAAACAGCTGGTCAGACAAAAAGGCACCGTGTACAGTATTCATGAAACCATGCAGGCCTCTCTTGTCAGAGAACCCAGTTTCTGTCTGGATACCAAATCAGGGACCTCAATGACTCTCCAGCCAGATGGATCAGACAGCTCAGAGTGCCCAATGACAGCTAATAGACACCTCCGGTATCTGTGAGATCAGTCAGCTGGGTGTCTCATATCATATTATTTACCCAGTTGACACCTATGTGATCAAGCTCTATAGTACGGTTTGGGATCTTTTTCTAGCAACTCAATAATCAAGCATTTTACCTATATAACATCTGATTGCATGTACATATGTACTTTACGTGTCTGTTAAAATCATATCGACAAGATTGTGCTGTTTCTGAAAATCCCAGCTGGCCCTCCTGTACATTTTAGTCAAGTGCAGACATCTAAATATCCAGATACCAGCACACCAGGTAGAAAATATTCCTAAAACTTATTCCACATTGCATTTTTTAGACATAAATTCTGATAACCAGAATACTTGCTGTCGTTATGTAAGTACTATAATGAATATTCATTGACATGCAAATTGGGACAGGCATCATTTGCATTAGAGTTCTACATTTCTGTACTTCTAACATGGATATGTATTGTTTTGCTGATTTTGTAAACTGAAATCATTTGTTACATTTTATTCTTGGTAATCATGCAGGACTAAAAAGTTTATGAGAAAGCTAGCGCATAGAACATCAATAACACTGCTGTACTCAAAAAAAAAAATAGAGTTTTGCTGGTTAGTAGCATGCAGGCAAGCACCAGCCTATCAGATCTAAGACTTCGTTTTAAAGCAAAGCATTTTTTGTATTTGTCAGATGAGCAGATTTAATTTTGGAAGTACAGAAAGGCAATAAGTACAGAACTCCAAGATATTTTATGACATTCTTTCACAAATGCACACTGAAAAGGAATATTTTCTAAGCACCTGATGTATCATAATGCTTCTAATCTTACTGACTTATAGAAAAATGGCAAATATTTTACTGTTTAGAAAAGTGTTAGTACTGAGCATCCCTAGCAACTTTTTTCTTCATTCAATTTAAAAAGAGTTCCTACACTCAGAATGTCACTCATAGGTTCCGAGTTGCAATGACCAAAATAATAAGCAAATCAGAGCCAGAAATACCAAATGTTGCACTATGAATCCACAGGTCATTGGTTTTCACCCAAGATACTCAAAAGTCTAATTTTCTCTTCTGTTGGGGAGTATGAAGACAAGGAGTAAGTCTGCAACAATAGGGTCCCTGAAACATGGGTGATTGTGTTAGGAATATAATTTTTCTTTTAAATGTTATAAAGTAATTACATCTCTAGTTCTGTTTGAATGTAGATTCATTCACTCAGCTGAGATCCATGAGAAGAGAGAGATACCTGGAGTTCCTTAAGAACTGTTGGGAGAATTTGAGTTGCAAAAGATCATGTGGAAATGATTCTTCCGACAGAATAAATAAAATAATGAAAAGTTACTAGAGATTTCCATGCTTGTTTAGAAGGATATCAAATGTTTGCCTCAAGAGTGTCACTTTGGTGGGTAGAAATGCAAAAAAGAAATGAGCTTTTTGGAAGCAGCTTGTACGGGGTGTGTGGAAAGCCAAAAACACCAGTCTCAAAATCCTAATAAACAAGATGGAGATACTGGGGGGAAAAGAAAAAATCTGTTTTCACCAGCAGTACAACGCAAATGTGCATGCTTGAGAAATTAAAATAATAATCCACATTAGGCAGTCCCATCTTTAAATGATCTGCAATCCATAATTACCAGTTGTCTCAGTATTTCAGTAACTCAGAGTAAATATTTCATTGTAGTTACATCTGTCTCTAGCGGTGAAGTCCATAACATTTGACTGTGAAAAGTAAGAGGTAAAAAAAAAAAAATTTTTTTTTCCAGATACACAGTTAACCTCCAGTGTACTTTTTAAGTATTTTCACAGAGCTGGCAAATATTGTAAGGAGAGAAAACTAGTCAACAAGTATTTAATTTCCTAAATTAAATGAAGAGTTTTCTTTCCTACATGAATCTGGGAAATCCCCTGAAAGAGAAATCAGACACATTGACAGCACATTTTTAAAGACCTGAGTTCTTTCATTTGCTGCAAATAATCAGATCTCCAGTGCATAGGGGCATAGCTCAAGCAGCAAAGACTTTCCAAAGCCTGGCACAGAATATTAACTTGTGAGAGAAGTTTTGTCTGTTGATCTGTTTAGTTAGTTGCTTTTTCCTTGTGCTTTTTTCTAGGTGGCCTGCTAGGACAATGACAACACAAAGCTATTCCTGTCCCGGATAGGGGAAGAACGACAGGTAGGTCTTCTCCACTATATAAGAAGAAAATGGCAAGTACTTTTCTTCCCTCTTAAAAAAAAAAATAAACTAAAATAAAAGACTTGGCCAGGATTTCCCATGCACAAGAAGTGTATAGGGAGGGAGTCGCTATTTCCGAAATATTTCAAGTAGTTCTTCAGACATTCAAGTAACAAAAAAGATGGTCAACCTGTTAATGATCTCATCCGAACTGGATACTCAGTTTGCAACACTGGGGTTGCACAAAACATGTATAAATGAAACAGCAATTAATCTTTAGTTCTGAGCATTTTTTTCTCCTACTCAACATGGGTCAGTTACCATAGAGATGATCCCTATGTGATCTGCAGATGTGACTCAAAAACAGCTGGTGTCTCCATCCCAGCCACATCTCAGTCAGGCACCAGGATAATTAAAACTCTGCTCAAAAAGAAATGAAAGTTCATCTGAAACACTAAGGGAAAAAAAAATACAGTTAAAAGGGAAATTGCTATGGGGGCAAGGACTTTGAAACTCTGAGAAAAGAAAGACTCCTTTCATCAAGACAAGATATCTATCCGGCCAGACCCCGAGAGTCTCCCCTGGAGGTCGATGTGCTGGGAACGTTTGGTTCTTTGTTTCTCATCTTTTCCTGATGAGATTTTCTCGAGGTCTTTTCACCAGCATCCAGAAAAGCCTGAAAAAGAGCAAAAACATTGTGGGAGAGTGTTGTAAGGAATCAAAGACAAAGGAGGCTTCAGGGTTTTGATTGGCCTCCTAATTTTAGCTAGGATTGCATTTTGGTTAGCCTTCCAAAATTATCTCTGTAAGCATAGGATACACTTGCCATGGAATTTTTACACCACCTTCTAAATGGAGGAGCTTTGTGCACAGTTTCTCTTAGGCATCATCTGAGAGGCTTTGTTGAAAGTTCTTTCTGCAATGTGTTCAAAATGAAATTTGGCTGCACAGTATTCACCTTTACGGCATGACTATTTCATTGAGATAAGTAACCTTGGCTTCAGAGAGCGTGAAGAGTGCCCAGAGTGCTCAGAAAACACAGGTGTCTTTTCCTCTGCAAAGGCAAGGAAATTAAAAGTGGTGTGTGTCCCACAGGCTGGACCACATCCTGCATTGCCACATTTTTATTGAAATCATCATCATAAACTTCATGTAGCATCACTCATGTTCATGTATCACAAAAAGCTTTACAGCCTGGAGAACGCCTAAAGAATTAAACAAATTGCATTAACAGTAACAGGAGCAAGTCAATAAAATATTTAAGGAGCCCTACAGAAGAGATGTATGAGTGGGTAATGCTACTCTGTATGTACACAGCATCTTGTGGGACAACTGCAACTGAAACTGATGGGGAAACTGAGGCAAGGATGCCTTCTTCCTTTCACTCTAAAATCACTCAGGCAGAGATGAGTCCACAATACCTGATGCAGCCAGTGCTTCTAACCAATGTATTGCATTTCCTTGAAGTTAAAGCAGAAGAGAGGAGAAAAAAAGAGCTGAAGAGATAAAAGCACAGAAAAAACAGGGGCTTTTCATCTGAAATATGAACAAAGATATTTAATCAATTAAGTAGAAAGGCACAAAGCAGAATCTTGGAGAAAAAGCCAGATGTATTTGGCTTTCTTGGGGAGAAGATGAGAAAACAGCATACCAGAATCCCAGAACTCCAGAAAAGTTAATTGGTGTCTCGAGGAGCAGGAGCCAGTGGGGCATCCCTGCAACAGCCTGTAGCTACTTGGGTGATTTGCTTTGAAGCAGCAGTTCCAGCCACCCAGAAAGCAATATGGACGGGACTGATTACTTGGAGTCTAGTGCATCCTTCCTTGGTTTTATTTCTGAGGTTATGGTGATACAAATTACGATGAATTACTGTTTGTACAGGGCTTGGGCAATGTAAAGCACTGGTTTTTATGAGTCCCATGCATTAATAATGGTACCATCCTCGTAAAACTCAACATCTTTAATCAACTGGGCAAAATGTGGAGAAATTAATAACCAAAATCGAGTCACATTTCTGTAAGAGAACAACGCGGTTCTTCTTCTCTTTGAAATGAGGCCAGGAAGGAATCCCAGATGGAGCTGAAGTACCTGACACGGGAGGCTGAGTATCGCTTATGCTACCATGCTACGCCTGTGTGCAAGAGAGACAGAAAGTGCCATTACCTCCACTTGTGCATGAAATCCTATTCAGAATGTTTCCGTGATACTGATGGGAAGGGTAAACCTGCCACTTGGGATTGCTTAATGAACATTGTAATTAGCAGCGCCAATTAACTAATTGTTAACCTGCCAGGAGATGGTGCAGAAGCAGCCAGCCTGCCTGCCCGTGCGGTCCCGAATGGTGTTTGAAAGCTGGGGAGTCTTGCAGCTTCTTAGGGCTCCTTTACCTCACAGTTTGAAACTGATGTCTTGGTATTCTTCGTCATACATCTATCTTTAAAGGAGTACCAGCACTGCTTTGAAAAATTTCCAACATAGCAATCAGAAATTACCAGTTTGCCAACCCTGAAAACACTTCTGATCCAAGACGAGTTTTTTCTTCGTACCTCCCTCTTTCCCCCAGAGAAAAATTTTAAAAACCCCAAAAAAACAACAACAAAAAACCCACCAAAAAACAACAAAACTTGAAGGAAATTGAGATCCTAAGGGTCAAAGCTTTAGATGAGGAGGAAATTTTAGAAAGACCAGTCCAGGTGGAGGTTCAGAGAAGGCCTGTACCCTAAAAGTGATGATGGCTTTGAGGAACAACAGAATGAAAGACAGTTCTAGACCATGAAACCAGTTTGTATGAAATCATAATCCTGTCCTATGTGCACAGGAGGAAGCTCTGATCCACAGGTTACCCATGAAACCTTCAGAAGAGCCTGTCTTCTGACTCCAATAGTCACAGCCTAATGGCAGGATGGTGCTGAGCACCCAGGCCCCTGCCACAGAGCCCAGCCTGCTCCTGGGGACCTGCTGCAGCCTCTGGGAGTCTGGGGGAATCGCCTAGGCCCTCTGACCAAAGTCCAAATTTCATAAAGGTATTGTAAATATGAATGCTTGTCAGCGTTCTAGTAACAGATGGGTTTACTATAACTCCAGTGAAGCACGAGCAAATTTTGCAGTAGCAACTGCCATAATATGTAGTAATCTGGATCTTTGCCATGGAGGGATTAAAGAAACAGCACTTGATGAGAAAAACATTGGGGCTTCCACCTTATTTATTAAATATTGCTTCGGGACATGGGTTAGTGGGTTGGGTGGTGTTGGGTTGACAGTTGGACTTGATGATCCTTTAGGTCTTTTTACAACCTTAATGATTCAGTGATTCTTACTTCCTTCAGATTTTTGGCAAAATGCAGATTTATTTCTGAATGAATAAATCATAGAATCACAGAATCACAGAATCACAGAAT